>NW_027666374.1:0-65836 GCF_963455335.1 Martes martes | reverse complement strand
CACTGAGCCACCCAGGCACCCCTCCCTCAAAACAATTCTTAGTAAGAAAATAACCTTAAGGCATAAAACTACTCTGGAGATGAAAAATATACCTATAGAGTTTTAAAAGGACCTAGAGGCAGTTAGTTAACAGAAGATTGGACATTGCACAAAATCAAGTCAATGAATCTGAAGAACGATTAGAGGGTTCTAAAACTCAGAGAGAGAAAAAATGAAGGAAAGAAAAGATAAGCAGACAGGAGGAGAGAGTCAAGCAATAAATGTGCATATAATTAGATCACCAGAAGAACAGAACAGAGGAAAAGGATTCCTTGACTATTAATTAAAATTAATTTGAAAATTAATGAAAAATCTATTTTAAAACATTTTTAGTGAAATTTTTAAAATTTCAAACATAGAAAATCTTACAAGATCCCAGCCAGAAAAACAAGTTACATAAGAGTAAGTTTGTCAGCAGACTTCTAAGATTTAGGAACCACAGTAATGCTAAAGAAACGTGCAAGATTTTTAGTAGGTAAGATTGTGATTCATTTATATACACGTGAAACAAACATAAGGAAAAAAAAAAAAACATCTGCGGGCGCCTGGGTGGCTCAGTCAGTTAAACCTCCAATTCTTGGCTTCAGCTCAGGTCATGATTTGGGTCCTGGGATGGAGCCCCATGTCGGGTTCCGTGCTCAGTGCGCGGAGTCTGCTGAGGTTTCTTTCCCCTCTCCTTCTGCCCCTCCCCTCACCCACTCTCTCTTTTTCTCAAATCAATCAATTAAATAAACCTAAAAAGAAAACAAACTCTGACTCACAAGTGTTCAGAAACGATACCACCTGTATATACCCTTCCAAAACAAGTTTCCTAACAAATTTCTCCTGTCTGAGAAACGATAGCAAAAAAAACTCCCAAGGAACAGGAATGGCACCAAACAAGCACATTAGGAAAAGAGAGAGAAGCATGGGGATCTAAGAAAACGTCAGGGAATTTCAACAATACCAATCGTGATTCAAACCTTTACTTGTTCTCTATTGCCACATAACAGAGTACGCTAAAACTTAGTGACTTAGCAGTATTTGAATTGGTAGATAGCCCTTCCCAAATACAAGGGACATCACCTAAGCACAGAGGGCCACAAGGAAGAGGGCAGAGGAAGGAGAATCCACTCTCTCTGCCTGACTCCCTGTTGGTCTGGAACACTGGACATTGAGCTTCTCCTGGACTTGGACTGGAATGATCTGTGATCTCTCTCTCTCTCTCTCTGATATTTTTATAAGTATCACATGTGAGCAGGGAGGGGTAGGGCAGAGCCAGAGGGAGAAGCAGACTCTCCACTGAGTAGGGAGCCCGACTCGGGGCTCAATCCCACGACCCCAAGATCATGACCTCACCCAAAGGCAGATGCTTAACCCACTGAGCCACCCAGGCACCCTAGTAACTTGTTCCTGGTGAATAGAATGTGGCAGAAGTGATGGCATAGGACCCCCAAAGTTAAATGATAAAAGACATTGCTGCTTCTGCCTTGTACTTTTGTGGATGGCTTGCTCTGAGGGCTAGTCAGCTGCTACGTTGCAAGGAGACTCAAGCAGGCCCCATGGAAAGGTCCCATGAGGAGGAACTCGGGCCCCTCACAAGCAATTGGCATGAAGGTGACAGCCATATGAATAAACCACCCCAGAAATGGGTCCACCAGCCCCAACCAAGTCTTCAGATGATGGAAGCCCCAGCTGACATCTTGACTTGAACTTCATAAGAAATGTCACCCTGGAACCTCCCACTCGAATTCACGCTTCCCGCAAACTAGGAATATGATAAATGTTGGTGGTGGTTTAATGCCACTGAATTTGGGGATAAGCTGTCACATGACAATAGCTAGCTAATACTCTTATCACCTGCCCCATGCTTTTTTCACTTCATACCGTGATTCGGCACTGGCCATGTTGGTGCACATAGTACAGGTGAGTTACCCTGATGGCTGCGAGCACATCTCAATCAGCCCTTCTCCTGCTGCTGGGGCTCTAGGTTGTTTCCAGTATTTTTTTGCCATTATGAACCACACCTCAGTGCTGTATGTGCCTCCTTGTGCACGTATGGAAAAGCTTTTTAGGCAAAGGCACTAAAATTTTTCTGGAGAGTGCTCATCTGTTCTCCAAAGTCAACATCCCCAGACCGTCTCCCACGCGCACTGTATGAGAGCTCCATTTCCCCCCTCATTGCCGATAGCACCAAACCATCAGACTTTTGAATGTGGCCTTGCCACTCTGAAGGAGAAGAATCCGTTGTTTGAATTTGCATTTCCCTCATAAGCAGTGAGCATGCCCGCTCAGAGCCTCACGCTATCTGGCCATCCTCTCCTGGCATTCGGGAAGCACCCTTGGGACCAGAGTCCTCACCAACACTGGACATAGAGCTCATCAAATCACTCTCAGGGACCTTCGGCTCCCAAGGGATTTCCCAGGAGCCTCCGTTTCTTGGGCAAAGTCTCTTTTCTGTCACTGGCCTGATGGAATACCTAGAAATGCCTCAGTCAACCAGCCATTTCCAGGAAAGATGCGGGCTTCAGACTGTGCTCTGAACTCACCCAGTCCCTGGACTGGGGGCCGGGGCCACCCCCTCCCTTCCCTTCAGGAAGTGTGACAGCCTATGCAGGGGCAGCAGCCAGCCAGGCACCGAGCCAGAGTACAGAGCCTTCCACAAAAAACATCCAAGAATTCTGCCCTCTGGAGGGTAGCCCAGTAGTGCAAAGGGGACCAGGGCTGGGAAAGAGACATCAGCAAGCTTCCCAAGGCAAGCATCAGGCACCTGCCAGGGCCCACACGCCCCTGCTTATACCCTGAGGACCTGGCCAGTGGGAACAGAGGAACAGGGACCTGGCCTCAGATTTCCCTCAGAGCTGGGCTGTTCTCACGGGGTTCCAGACCCCTGTCTGCCCTCAGCTTAGCCCACACCACCCTACTTACCCAAGATGGCCCCCCACCATGCTAGTTTTTTCCACCATTTCAGGAACACTGTCCAGCGTCTGCAGAAGGATACACTCTTTATCAGCATGAGGCCATCTGCGAGCGCCTTCACAATTTCCCCATCCACGTCCCCTGCACAACTCTTTCCCATCCACTGACGATTTCCAATTTAAACACATTAGTTGTAAAAGGAAGCTTTATATATGCCTACCCAGCACCCATTGCCAAAAAGAAAAGGCAACTGTAGAATGTAACAAGAACAACGTTAGTGAGCTCTCTTAAACACCATCGTCCGCTCTTGTGGTTGGCAAAACCAGAGAAACATTACGGACGCACTAGCACCAAACTGAGACCTTTCTCGGCGATCCAGTATTGTTTGATATCTCCGAGCCACTCCGTGGGAGACTGGTAGCTTCTCCCCAGAATTTATTTCTATCTTCTACAGCAATAGGAGAGCGGCTGTCCTAGCCCCTCTTATGATTTAGGGTGGCTCTTCTGAGTAGAATGTGAGCGGACGCCACTTTCTACTAAAGATTTCTGAGTCTAGAGGGGCCTCTCTCTTGCTCCTTCCCCCTTCCAGCTCTCCGGGCTGGCCAAGTCACATGTGGAAGATGACAGAGCTGCTGCTCTGAAGGACCACGTGGGAGAGTTCTCCCACCCCTGCACGGCCATCAAAGATGATCAACAGAGAAAGAAATGCATTTTTATCTCATTGGTGCCTCTACATCTAGGGGTCTGTTACTCATTCCACAAAGAGAAGCAACATGTTACAACGATTAAGCGTGTGGCATTGGATGGGGCGCCTGTGGGGCTCAGTCAGTTAGGTGTCTGCCTTCGGCTCAGGTCATGATTCCGGGGTCCTGAGATCGAGCCCTGCACTGGGCTCCTTGCTCAGAGGGGGGCCTGCTTCTCTCTCTGCCGGCCACTCCATTCCCCACCTTGCCTCTTGTGTTCGCTGTCTCTCTCTGACAAATAAACAAATAAGATCTTTACCAAAAATAAATAAATAAAATGGATCTAGCAATCATGTCTATCACATCAAGTTTTAGTAAGAATTAAGTGGGAAAGTGTCTCATGTATTTTATTTCTTCAGCATAGCTTCCTTCCGTTCTGTTTGTTTGTTTTATGTTTTAAGGTCTCCAGGTGTGTCTTTTATGGATGAATTCATTTAATATGGTAATGTTTCCCTTTTCCTTTTTTTGCCCCTTCTTTTCCTAGAAAGCAGTTGTTATATAAACAGTGTGGGTGGCATCTTAGAAGCGAGGAACTATGGTAAATGTCCCAGTAAGTGTCCAATAAAGCTATTGTTTTTTATTATTACAGCTCCAGCACACGGAGCTTCCAGAATGATTCATTCTACCGTCAACCCAGAGGTTGCAAACAGGAGGCCTGTCCGCCAAATCTGGCCCAAGGGCGTGTTTTGATTAGCCCATTTCATCTGAAAAAACTGCCGCACCATGAAAACAGAAAGGTTTGGTAGAGCAAACTGGATTTCTGAATGCTTTTTTTAAAAAATGACTTCACTGGGCTGCATTCTGGAACGCACTGATCGGCTAGAGCTCCAGGCACCTGCCCCTCTAGAAGCCAGTTCCCCATAGTCCCCACCACTTCCTACTGTGATAACTGGTCATCTCATTTATTTAGGTACCCCGCTTGGCTCCAGCCTGCTTTCGACTGTGAGACCCCTGCGGTAAATAGCAATTATTGAGTGACCGACATCTCTTCTTTGGCCAGCCTGGTTGACTTGGGCAGGGGTGGCGTAGGCACAGCCGGATCCCTGGCTCAGTGCGGTAGACCTGAAGAGTCCTGGTCCAGCAGCCAGAGCCTTCCACTGTTAGGGGAGACAATGAAGAGGACCTGTTTTCTTAGTCTCATACCTGGTGTGGCAATCACTTTTTAAAAATCTTAGTTTTGGGGGTACCTGGGTGGCTCAGTGGGTTAAAACCTCTGTCTTCGGCTCGGGTCATGATCCCAGGGTCCTGGGATCGAGCCCCACATCTGGTTCTCTGCTCAGCGGGGAGCCTGCTTCCTCCTCTCTGCCTGCCTCTCTGCCTACTTGTGATCTCTGTCTGTCAAATAAATAAATACAATATTAAAAAAAAAAAATTCTCTCTCTCCCTCTGCCCCTCCCCCGCCCAAAAGAAATTAAAAATAAAAGTAAAAAATAAAAAACCTTCATTTTTTTCATTGAAGTATAACCTATACACAGAAAAAGAAAAGCATGCATAGCATAACTATGCAACCTGACAAACTGTCACAGACGGAACACAACGGTACGAGTAGCTCCCAGCTCAAGGACGAGAACGTCACCAGTACCCACCAGAGGTCTGCCTTTCCGTCCCCTTTCAGTCACCAACACCTACTCCTCCCCGCCCTTTCCCCACCGAGACTAACTAACCTTGACTCTTCATGGCATAGACTGCTTTCTCCTGTTCCTGTATACCACACACACGTCAAAATACAGTACACACCGTATGACCTCTTCGCTCAACATGACGTTTGAGGTCATACCTGTTGGTGCACGCATTTGTAGGGGAATCATTAGTGTTGCTGGTAGTATTCCCATGGAGGAATATACCACAATTTTTTTTTTATTTTATGGGTTCTGCTCCTAGGCATTTGGTCACCTCCACTTTGGAGTAATTACGAACGGGGCTGCTATGAATATTCTAGCCCATGGCCCTCGTTAAGTAAATGAGTAGATACACACATCTGTATGTATACATCTATTTTTTCCTTGGCTGGGTGTTTCTGCTGCAAGTGGAATTCCTGGGTTGTGGAGCGGACTGATGTGATTTTCCAGGGGACTGCACCAGTTTTCACTCCCGCCAGCAGGGAGGAGAGCCCTCGCTGCTCCACATCCTCACCCACAGCTGGTAATCCGCATCTTTCATTTAAGCTGTGCTGAAGGCTGTCTAATGACAACTCACTGTGGTTTCAATGGCTGTTTCCCGGATGACTAAAGACAGTGAGCACATTTTCGCAAGTTCATGGACCATCCAGATACTCTCTTCTGTGGAGGGACTCTTTTTCTATCACCCTGTTCTTCTCTGTTGGGTTGTCTGTCTTTTTATTATTGGTTCGCAGATCTTTGTGCATTCTGACTACAATTCCTCTGTCAACATCCTTTTTCCTGGGCGCCTGGGTGCCTCAGTGGGTTAAGCCTCTGTCTTCAGCTCAGGTCATGATCTCAGGGTCCTGGGATCGAGCCCCGCATCCAGCTCTCTGCTCGGCGGGGAGCCTGCTTCCTCCTCTCTCTCTGCCTGCCTCTCTGCCTGCTTGTGATCTCTGTCTGTCAAATAAATAAATAAATAAAAATCTTTTAAAAAACCCCCAAACATCCTTTTTTCCAGTACTGTTTGCCCTTTCACTCTCTTTATGGTGTTACTTGATGAACAGACAAGTTTTTAATTTTAATGTAGTTCAATTTATTTATTTGGCTTTTTAAATTTTGGGGTGGTGGCAGTGGTGGCACTTTTTGTATTCTGGCAGACCCTCTCAGTTGTCTGTAAATATCCATTTTAAAATATTTAAATATGTCACTTAAATTCGTATGTCATTGAAATGGGTAAATATGTCATCTAAATATGTAGGTCTGTCATTTAAGTATGTGGGCATATGTCATTTGAATATGTAAATACACACAGCATCACATGTGCCATTTAAATATGCAAATGTGTCATTTAAATATGTAAATGTGTCATTTGAATATGCAAAGATGTCATTTTTCTGGTAAGATGAGCCCAGTTCCTTGCCTCCCTCGCAGATAAGATGAACAAATGACACAGCTGTAGCCACTGAGATATAAATATCTTCTGGGAGGGGGAGAGTTCTGGGAAGTTTATGCTCCCCTAATAAAATGAGTCAACTGTGACTATACCTTCCCTTCCCTCCATCTTGTGCCTTGAATGCAAATAGGATGTATGGAGCTGCAGCAGCCATCTTGCCACCACGAGGAAAGGCCAAGAGAACTGCAAGGACATCAGCCCAATATCAATGAGCCACTAAACCAACACTAGTCCCTGCTTTTCTGGACCTCTTGTTACATGACACAAATAAACGACTTACCACTTTGTGGGACTTGTAGCCACACTTATTCCACATTTATTCGACATTGTTATTCCTAACAACACAGTCCTCTATCTTCTTCTCTAATTCTTCCCATTACCTCTGCCCAGCTAATCTTCTTAAGGTCTGGCCATGTGGGTGTTCTCCCTCCAATCAGATGCCTTCAGCACCCTCTATCCTGCCTCTCAAGGGCCTTCAAAAGCTGGCCTCTATCTTGACCTCTGTCTTCTTTTCATTTCCTTTTTTTTTTTTAAGTTTTTTTATTTATTTGAGAGAGAGAGAGAGAGCATGAGTGGGGGTCAGGTAGAGGCAGAGGGAGAGGGAGAAGCAAACTTCCCACTGAGCAGGGATCCTGATGCAGGACTCGATCTCAGGATCCTGAGATCATGACCTGAGCTGCAGGCAGTAGCTTAACCAAATGAGCCACCCAGACGCTCCTGTTCATTTCTGATTCACACAATTCACTACTTCTATTCTTCATTCTCCTCACTCAATCCCACTTTTTCTCGCCTGCCTGGAATGCCAAGAGCAACATCAACAGAGTGCTAAATTCTACATCTCATTGGAGTATTACTCATGTGTAAAGAGAACCAAGACACATTTTCAAATATGGAAGAACTCAGGTATTAGAATATTGTGACTTGGGGTGCGTGGGTGCCTCAGTTGTTAAGCGTCTGCCTTCAGCTCAGGTCATGATCCTGAGGTCCTGGGATCGAGTCCCGCATCGGGCTCCCTGCTCAGCAGGGAGCCTGTTTCTCTCTCTCCCTCTGCTGCTTCCCCCCGTTTGTGTTCTCTTGCTCTCAATCTCAAAAAAAAATTTTTTTCTAATCAGATTTTTAAACATTCATTTAATATGATGACTAGAATCCCCAGCTTTCCCAGAGAGCAGGAAGTGCAATCTTCCCTCACTCCCAACCTGGGCTCTCCAAGGAGTGCTCATAAGCTTCACTCCCACATCCCCTGCCACTTGCAGGAGCTTGTCTCTTGCTCTGAATTGCCTACCCAGCACTTGGCACTTCATCTTCAGCCGTCTGTTCTGCGGTCCCCACACCATTTTAACTAGAGACACAGGCTTCACCTTAACTCTAACCTCCTTTCAGAGCATAACAAAGATGTCTGAGCCAAACTTAACTGAATGCTTGCAGAAAACCGGAAACACAGCCCACAAGGTGCCTAACACGGCCCCTCCACGTAATTGTTCCTGGGGACCCCAAGCCCAAACCCAGTGTGGGGGCTTGCTACATCCAGCAAGCTTTCACGGGGTGAGGCACAGCCCGACCCCCTTCAAGCAGATTCCCACTCCTCTCTCTTTACCAGAAGATCCTTTTTTCCCTACCATGCACAGTCCTTCAAATGCTTGATTTGTTTTACGATGACAACATTCTGCTTTACGATCAGAAAAACATAGACACACATGATAAAATTGCATAAGAAAAAAAAAATCTATCCAGAAATTATAGGTGGATCCAACTAATAAATACAGTCACGATTCTGGTGGCCAGAACAGACAGTTCAGTCAAAGAACACCCCTCCTAGAGCACACCTCATTCCTGTCTGGGTGTGCCACATGTTACACTCAATAAATGTTTGTTGAATGAATAAATTGATGTTGATTCCCCCCCACTTCCCAATCACCCTATGAGATAAAAGTCATCTGAATGGATTCCAAGTCTTTACATCCTGGCTTTCAAGTCTCATCATTTTAGTCTTGCCACTCTGCTGTAGTCGCTGGGTCTTCCCTGCGCTGTCTTAGCCTTCCCTCCAGGCTCAGACTGAGTCCCATTTCTGCCTGGGAAGTCTGACCAGCCTCAGACATCCCTCAGCTCCCCAGGCCTAGAGCCAGCTCTCCTTCCCTGAGCTGTATACCTGCTCACTCTTCATCACACTCATCTTGTGTCTTGGTTCTTTCTCTGTACATATAAATCTCGTCTCCTTATGAAGATACATCCCGGGGTGGGGGGTGGGGAGGGTGGGGGTGGGGAGGGTCCCCTCCTGCTTCTGTTTCTCCCATGCAGTTAGGGATCAACAAATAGTGACTAATTTCTGAATTCATTATTCGTCTCCTTCCATTCATTCAATCATCGGCTCTGTCTTAGGCCGGGTTCCCCAGGAGCAGATCTTGGGGCCTGAGACCAGGCTTTGTGTGAAGGTGATTTATTAGGACATGGTGGAGGGGGTAGGATATGGGAGGGAGGATGTGGATGGGGAGGGAAAGGGCATCAGGCAAGAGTGTGGAGTCAAGTAAAGTCACAAAGGGGGGGTAGGATGTGGGAGGGAGGAGTAGGATGGGGAGGGAAAGGGCATCAGGCAAGAGTGTGGAGTCAAGTAAAGTCACAAAGAGCTGAAAGGTGGCTCAGCCCTGCAGGGGAGCTCTGGGGACAGTGTGGGTCATACCTACAATTGTCACTTCAGGACAAAGGAGCTGGAGTGGCCCCCTCCCATAATCTTTGATTAAGGGCTGTCCCCGGGGCATGAAAACTTTTAAGCATTTCTGGTTCTCTAGAGCATGCAGGACAAGCCGGTTCTGGCAGCCCCAGGGCAGCCCTCCAACAGAGGGACGAAGGTACTGGCTGTCCCGTTGGAAAATGCATAGGAACCCTATAGTGCACAAAAACATAAAATCATTGGCAGGGCGTGGACCGCTGACCGATTCCACATATTGTGCCAACGGACAGTTACAGAACACCTACTGACACTCTAGACACTGTATGGAAATTGGCAAGGCAAAGCTTTAGCCCTCAGGGATCCAGTCCTGAGGTCTTAAAGGGGTGACTGTCGAGCATGATTCCATCCTGTCCGGCTTCTGGAGAAGCATGAGTGCAGAGGCAGGCAGGAGCCCGGGGAGGAGGGGGACAAACTACCCCATGATTCCCGGGCATGACTTAGGATCCCGCAGAATGAGTGAGGGGGGAAGAGTGTATTCCTAGCAAAAGGAACAGCGTGTCCAAAGCAGAGAGGTAAAAGGACACGTTTGTTTGGAAAGGGGGAGTAGTTTGCTATGGCTGGAACACAGGGTGTGGGAGAGAGGGAGCACTCGGCCACCTGAGATTGTTAAGGAGAGCCAAGCTGGGGGGTGGGGGGAGCTTTTCCACCCTGCGAGGTAGACGGTAAGACTTTAAGACATCTGGCTATGATTGGAGAGGCATCATAGGAAGAAGGTGGGCGTCCACACCACACACGGACACGGGATGCTCTAACAGCCCAGCATCCGTGACCCCACGCAGAGGATTCCACCCGCAGGAGACCAGGCAGGCGAAGGAGTCGGGTCCGGAGCTGCGTGTCGGGGGAAGTGGGGACTGGAACAGCAGACACACGGGAAAGAGCCAGGATGCGAAGACACACAGAAGGGATTGTGAGGACACTGGCATCTCTCATCCAGCAGGACACACAAATATGACTATTCTCTGTTTATGAATATTGGTTATTTTCAGTAAATTCCCTTTTCCTGGTTTAAACTGGTTTGAGTCAGGTTTTTGTCACATTAAGAGTTCCTACTAAGACAGAAGGTTATGTTTTAAAACCAAAATACGAACCAAAAAACCCTTCCAGATACACAACCAAAAGAACTTCCAAATAGTGGGGGGGGAAACGTTCTACCATTTATGTGGAACCTAAAAAGGTCTCAATCTCATGACATAAAACTCTGAAAAATATTGGACGGTTTGGACCACGTTGAAAGGAATGTCACACACACAACCCACCTGCCCCACTCCTAAGCTTCCTGTAAACGGATTAATGCCCAAAGGGCCTGCTACTTGCTTATTGGGGAGAGGGTAGATGCTCAAAGGGGCTTTGGGGAGGACAGGAAACATCCCACTGATATTTGGTCCCTGTGACACTCATCAGGTGTTTGGATTAGAAGAGGAAGTCCCCACAAAGCCATTCCAGGTCCCCTACCCCATATCTCCCTGAAAGGGGGGCAGAACACCACTCTGGGGACTTCAGGGATGTGACTCAGCCTGCAAGGCCCTAGCTGGTCTCCAGGCTCCATGTAACACACATGGTTTTCTTTTCCTTTTTTTTTGTAAGGTAGGCTCCAGGCTCCACACCCAGCATGGAGCCCAACGCAGGGCTTGAACTCATGACACTGAGGCAAGACTTGAGCTTAGCTCAAGAGTTGGATTGGGGCACCTGGGTGGCACAGTCAGTTAAGCAGCTGACTCTTGGTTTCAGCTCACGTCTCGAACTCAGGGTCCTGGGACTGAGACCCACGTTGGGTTCTGTGTGCTCGAGACTTTCTCCTTCTCTCTCTGCCTGTCCCCCCGCAAATAAATAAATCTTAGAAAAAGAAAAGAATTGGACACTCTAAGCCAATGCAGGCACTCCCAGATGGTTTCCTAAGTACAGGGGGACTTTGCCCTCCGAATGCCCATGAAGCCATACACAGCTTTGGAGAATGTCACCAAGGGGGTGTCCGGAGGAAGCCACCTCGCCTTAAATGCTTGTATTAATAAACAAGCAATTCTAAAGTAAGTGAGCTGTGCGTTCAACTCAAGACATTAGGGAAAACGAAACAAAAATCAAAAGAAAGCAGAGGGGGAAAATGTTCAAAATTACAAACAGAAGTTGAAGAAAGGAAAGGAAAGGAAACAGAACAGAACTGGTAAAATTGAAAGAGCTGTTTGTTTGAATGGACTAGTCAATAAAATGATGTGAGTGTGTGTGCACGAGCTCCTTCTTTCATTCTGACTTACTTAAAAAAAAAATTCTGTCTTTATATATTTGTCATCTGGCTCCTTGCTCTCCCCATTACATTCTAGTAAGATGACAGCTGATTTCATTATTATTATAACCACTCTAATAGTGCAACATCGAAAGAAAGCAAGGTGTGGGGAGGAGAGGGCAGGAACAAGGTGTGGGACTGAAGCATTCTCTCAGCTGGTGGGGCAGGGGGCACGGGAGCCCCTGGAAGTAGCAGTGATCCTTAAGGACTTGACGGCATGATTAAAATCCCCTTCCTGCCTTTTCAGGATAGTTCACGAGATAGCAGGAAAGGGTGAAATACTCTTTCCCAATGACTTTGTCCTACCACAGAACCTTCTGGAACATGCAACTGTTCTAAGACCAGAACAGGATCCTCCAGACACATTCAGATTACAGTGAAGGCAAGCTAAAAGGAAGGAAATATGAATGCAACTTCTGGAAAGAGAAAAGGAACCGCCACTGTGATAAGGAAGAGATTAACACAATTTTTTAAAAATTGCTTATTTTATGCCATTTATTTGAAAATGGCGATGAAAAAGGTGGAACTCTGTTAGGGCTACAAAATACCTCCATTAATTTGGAGAGAGTAGATATCTTTTCAATAGTTGAGTCTTTGCATCTAGAAACGTGTGTTAGCATGCGTTAAAGTCTTTCCTCGGATCTGTGTGCACGGTTTTACAGTTTTCTTCAGCAAGGTCTCACACAGTTTTCATGTTTCTTCCTGGGAGAGTTCTGAGTTTTCCATTTGGATAGTGGGATGATGGAAGGAATCACCCACAATAGCGGCTCAAACCACAGAAGACCTAGGAATTAGTCTAGAGAACAGCTGAGACACTTTGGCAAAACAATGTAATGAGAACAATGTGGGTGGGCAGACATCAAAATCCACTCTCAAGCCACAGCCCTTAAAACCATGGGACAGCAACTCTGTGAGGGACAGCCCCCCAGGGGGACACCCTCCGCAACAGTGGGGAACGCACTGTTGAAAAACCCCACGACTTGGATGAATTTCAAAGACAGTATTCTGAGTGATTAAAGCCAATCTCAAGAGCTTCCTAACTCTACGTTTCCCTGTATATGACCTTCTGGAAAAGACAAAACTATGTTGAAGAACAGATCGGTGGCCTCTTCGTGAGTGGATGGGAAACACTAGAGAGGGGCAGTCTGAGGGAGTTTGCCAGGGGATGGAAGTGTTTTGTTCACAGCGATGAATATGTATATACAAATTTATAGGTCTGTGTGCCCAAAGAGGCATATTTTCATAATTTTTCAGTAATTTTTTAAAGACGTATTCATTTTTAGAGAGAAAGAGAGAGTGAGCGCGGGGAGGGGCAGAGGGAGAGGGAACAAGAGAATCCCAAGCAGACTCCACACTGAGCGTGGAGCCCAACACAGGGTTCGATCCCAGGACCCTGAGACCATGACCTGAGCCGAAACTTAGAGTTGGACGTCCAACCGACTCAGCCACTCAAGAGTCCTTTTGTATAAATTTTATAAATTTTACTTATATGATAATTTTTAAAATCAATAAGCAAAGCCAGTACAGTGGGTAGTGCAGTTCTAAATAAAGAGAGGAATGAAACCAGAACCAGTCCAGACACCTGAGGCTGTTAAAATACAAAAATACAGCCGCCCGGCAGGTGGTTTGCACAACAGGATAAACACACTTAACACGACTGAACTGTACGCTTCAGTGTGGTTAAGATGCTGGACTTTATGTTACATATATTTTGGCACAATTTTTTAGAAGGTGGCCTTATACTGACAAGTGTCAAAGCTGGGAGAGAGGTATTTGGGGGGATCGTGATATCACTATACTACTTTTGTGTAATTTGACATTTTCCATAATAAAAAGTTTTTTTCTTCAAAGACATGGCTTTTCAGATCGGTAGTGAAATGCACTAACGAAAGCAGGGAGACATTGACTTTTTGTTTAGGTAAAGTACGATCTTACCTCAAACATTTCAAGAGATCGGTTAGCTTTTGGGCCTCTTGGGTGGCATAGTCAGCTGAGTGTCTGGCTCTTGGTTTCAGCTCAGATTGTGGTCTCGGGATTGATGTAATCCGGGTCCCCGTGGAGCCCTGCACTGGGCCCTGCGCTTGGCGGGAGTCTGCTCGGGATTCTGTCTCCTTCTCCTTCCGCCCTTCCTGCTCATGCTCTCTCTTTCTCTAAAATAAATACATCTAAAAAATTAAAAAAAGAATAGAATCAGTAAAAAAAAAAAAACAAAAAAAAAAAACAAAAAAAAAAAAAACCACGACCTTTTACTTAGGAAAAATAAACATATGAAACAATGGGAAGACAGCAGGAGGGGGCAGATTCATGACCTGGGAGGGAAAAAGGGCTTGCAAAGCCTAAAAGGAAGCCTAGAAAACATAAAAAAGAGTGAGGGATTTGGTGACGTAACAATTCAAATGTACATGCAGTTAAAGCTGCCAACACTGACATGTTATCAAAAGCTCGGCTGCAAAGGGGGAAAAACTACTTCCCCAAGGCCCCGTCACCAATTCCGAACTGTGCCTGGCCCCTAGAGGTCTCTGAGTTTGCTTCCTGTGGCATAACTCTTCAAGTCTTTATCTTTTGCTTTTTAAGCTCGTAATCTGAGAGATAGGAGCTCATGATACTTAGGGATGAAAAGTCCCAAATGCAGCATATGACAAACAGAGGGAGACACCTCCCCCCCTTGCTGTTAATGACATCAGGACCCAGAAGAATGGAAGTGTGTGTACTGGGGCTCTCCCACCGAGCGTCCCCAGCCTCGGTTTGTCCATCTGTACATGGGGCTGATGAAGGACCCTGCTCAGCCTGGTGCCCGTCAGCAGGGGCAGACCTAGAGAAACGTCAGCAACTCATTTCTGGGTGACAGACAAGGGTTTATGGAGGACGGTGGCGGTCTTGGTGGGAATTTAGTTTCTTCTGTGGAGATTTCTGTTAATTCCGCACTAGACCATGAGGAGGATTACTATTATAACCAAGAAAAAATTACTAACATTTGTCTTTATTTTTCTTTTTTAAGAAGTGACTCAGAGATGAACTGAACGTCTGGAAGAGAGTTCAAGGAAGGAGGAAACTGGGATGCTTGGGCTAGCCTGTAGTCTTTGGGAGAACAGTTCCCTCCCAGATTCCTCATCCCAAGTGCATGCACGGGTGGGTAGGCTTCCTGCCCCACCTGTGGAGGTCTCCTCTGCGGGGCGCTGGAGACAGAGGGGCAGGCGGCTTGACACGGCACAAGGTAGTGAGCGTCAGGACGCACGGGACTACAGAAAGTTCCTACCTGAGTAAGTAGCGAAGGTTGTCTGGAGGGGACGTCTGAGCTCACTCTTGAAGGGTGAGATGTCTCAAGTGGGGGTGGGGGTGGGGGAGGGGAGGGGGAGTTCCGGAGGAGGAAACAGGCACAGGAGAGCATGGCCAAGTTGGGGAGGAGCAAGACGTCCAAATGGATCCTTCCAGGAGCCAGGGAGCCGATGGGGCTAGAGTGGTGGGCTGAGAGTTATGAGGGTCTCTAAGGGCTTTCAGTCCCCCTCGGGTGACACAAAGCCCGGGATTTGTTGGAGCAGAGAGACCTTTCGTTCATCCCAATTCATAAATATTTATCGAGAGCCCCCCGTATTATCATCCCTTACCCCAAGCGTTCTGTTGCTCGTGTAACAAACTACCACGAGCTTGGTGGCTTAAAACAACAGACTTATTATCTTCCAGTTCCAGATGTCAGGAGCCTGAAATGGGTCTCAGTGGGGTAAGGCCAAGCTGTGGGCAGGGCTGTGTTCCTTCTGGAGGTAAAGAAGAAAATTCATTTCCTTGTCTCCAGCTTCGGGAGGCTGCCTGAGTTTCTTGGTTCATGCCTCCTTCCATGTTCAAAGTCAGCAACGTCCAGCAGACTCTTTCTAATGAGGTGATCTCTGTGGTTCTGACTCTTCTGTTTCCCTCTGCCCCATTCGAGGCCACTCATAATGGCCCTGAGTCCATCCCAGGGAATCCAGGATAATCTCCCCCCATCTCCAGGTCCATTGACTAGCAACTTCATTCCATTCTCAACCTTAATTCCCCCCTGCCATGTAACATAACATATTCACAGGTCCCAGGGATGAAGACATGAAATGTTTGGAAGCTGTAATTCTGTCTCCCGCACAGACCCACCATGGGACACCGTGGGAGAGGACTACCCAAGGACATGAATACTACGATGTGTGGGCCATAGGGGGCCTTTGATGCACACCCCCTTAGGTTTCCAGCTCCAGTTCCTTGGTTGGAGTTGATGGGAAAAACACTACCACCTTGGCTCAGATGCCAATGGAAAGTAAAGCTCAGTCTGGTTTTCTAGTCATTTCTATGATCCACTCATGATGCTTTGTTCCCATCTCTTATTCGCCAGCCAGGCCAGGGTCCCCTCCAGAGGAAGACTCTCATGGTGCTGGGCGTAGGGGTGAGGAGATTGCGGTTTCGGGGCAACTATACCACCACCATTTCGTGGTTTCCCGTTACACCTGGCTTCTTAAAACCAAGGACGACTGCAAAAGTCCTAATGTGACATTGCTCTTCCCATCCCTCCCCCCAGCTCCAGAGTGCGTAAATCCATCCTTTGTTCTGCACAGTGGACAAAACAAAATTAGGACGCAGAAAACAGGTGGTTTTTAATGAACATCCGGTGTTTGGGACAACTAAGGTGAGAAGGCTAGGGGTGCTTGTTCCAAGGTGACAGGCCCTGGGTGTCTGATTTCTCATCCTCATGCCACCACTGGTCTCATTACGAGATGTGCCCTCCCGCCCAGGGACCGGAGGAAGGTTTTCCCTGCTTACCCTCCATTTACGCTGGCTTCCAGCTGTATTTTCGACAGGAGGTTTCTGGTTGTGCAATAAGCATCTTAGGATGTAGAAACAAGTCAGGCAGCAGGTAAGGTCAGCTTAAGGTCATTTAAACTGGTTGCAGGCAACTTCTGGGCTGTTCGGTCCACACCAGAGCCCCAGCTATCAAAATAAAGAGATAAACAAAAGTTTTAAAAACTTTTATGGGGGGGGGGGAAACTAGAGTGGGGCTGGCTTTGATACACTCCTTTCCCGCACCACCAACACCCCAGATCCATAACCCAGACCTGTTGCTTTAGTTCCCTAAATGGCCCTAGCATCTGTCTTCTCTCTGGCCTCCCTATTACCACCTCCTCCCAGATGCCGCCATCCGACCTGGACTCCAGCAAGATGCTCCCAGCCAGGGGCTCCACATCCTCTCTGCCCCCTTCCGACCCGTTGTTGTTCACAGCAGCCTGAAGATCAGAAAACACAGAACTGCTCATGCCCCACCCCGCCCATATCATGCCTTTCCCCGGTCCTTAATCTAAGACTCCTCATTAGGCCTGCAAGAACCTTTATGCTCGAGACGTTTCTTCTTCTCCTTGCTTCATTCTAGAGGCCATCTCGTGGCGCCCGCCGCACCCTTCCCCGCATCCTCCCCACTCCAGTGCGCATCTGCGGACTTGCCACTCCTGGCCTGCTCTTCTTGCCTAAGCGCCTCCTCTGGTCTCTGAAATTGCCGGCCCAGCCGTCTCCCATCCCCCAGCAGCTCCCAGACAATGGCTGATGAGAGTGGGGGTAGCGGGGGGGCTGTAAGCGCCCAGGATCCTCACCTGGGTGGATCCTTCTGAGGTGTGTGTGCCCCAAGTGTGTCCCCGCAGGATTAAACCCCTTGCCCACCGCGATGCCCTTGAGGGTTTTGATGATGAATTTCGCATGTCTGTGACAGCCAGCCGGCGGCACCCAGTTATTCAATTAACTGTCAATCGAAGTGTGGCTGTGAAGGTATTTGGTAGATGTGATTCACTGTTGACTTTGTTTTTGTTTTTTTAAAGATTTTAGGTATTTATTTGAGAGAGAGAGACAGAGAAAGAAAGCACAAGTAGGAGTAGGGGCAGGGACAGAAGGAGAAGCAGACTCCCCACTGAGCGGGGAGCCCAACCCGGGGCTCGATCCCAGGACCCAGAGATCATGACCTGAGCCGAAGGCAGATGCTTGACACACTGAGCCACCCAAGTAAGGGAGGTTTAAGTAAGGGATGTTATTCTCGATAGTATGGATGGGATTCGATCAGTTGAAGATCTAAAAGGCAAAAACTGAGGTTTCCCCCAAGAAATTCTGCCTCAAGACTGCGGGAACCCCTGCCTGAGTCTCCAGCCTGTCAGTCCACCCTACAGAGTTAGGACTTCCTAGCCCCGTATATGTGTGAGTATCTACATCCATCTCCTCTATTTATCTATCTTTCTACCTACCTATCATCTGTCATCTTGCTCTCTCCTGTGGGTTGTATTTCTCTGGAGAAGATAACCCATCCAAGAGTGTACCCTTGACTGGCCGCCTTCCCTCCTCTGTCTCATTTCCCCATTCCCCTACTCTTCCACGTCCCAAATAAACTACTTGCACCTGAATCCTCTTCCCGGGGCCTGCTTCTAAAGGCAATCACTCTAAGAGCCGTCTTCAGTTTCCTGAAGGTGCCATGCAGGGTGACTAACTCATCCTGGTTTGTCCACGGGTTTCCCAGTATTAGTTATGAGGGTCCTGTGTCCCAGGAACTACCTTTCCTCCCCCACCTACACGTCCCATACCCGGGGGACTAGAACACTTTGCCCAGAACTGTCCCACTCTCCAAATTGAAAATCTGGTGCCCACAACCACCCCCACCCACCCGCTCAGCCTCAGCCCAGCAGGATGCCTGGTCACCCCATGCCCTGGCTTCCATTGGGAAGCCTTTGCACATGCTGTTCCCTCTGCCCGAAAAAACTTCCTCCACGTCTCTGGTTCATTTCTTCCGATCATTCTTTCAGATCTCCCCCACATGTCACCCCTCCAAGGAGACCTTTTCTGATGGCCACCCAGGCCAAATCTGAGCACCACGAATTCCCTCACAGGGGCTCCTCGTGGCCTCGTTTCACATTTGCACACGTAGCACTATCCATCCCTGTCGGTCTCATGCACTAGAGCGTGCACTGTGATGGACGGTCCGCTGTGGACGCACAAGAGGGAACACAGGAGAGTCTCAGGAAACAGATTTTATTCCATCCCGAGTCCTAGAAAGAGCAGGCATGCCATTCCTCACAAGGCTAAATGGGGAAGCCTCAGCGTGGTCAGGGGGCAGAAGTCAGGAGCAAAGGCAGGTCTGGCCAGGATTGGCTAGTTTGAGTAATTTCGGTGGGCTCTTAGCTACAGACTTGATTCCTGGTTGCACGGTATCTGGCCCTGGGGTGATTATGGCCGAGAAATACTGCTTCCTGGGTTATAGGGGCCACATAGAGGAATATGGCTTTGGATTCATTAGTTTGCATCTCCAAGGCATGCTTCTGGCTGAGCCCTTTGCTATCTCTAAGAATTGTCTAGCTCCAAGAAGGGCAGTTTACCCCAGCCAGGAAAGCTTTTAAGATATCAAACCACCATAACATACGAAAAATAAAAAATAAATTGGGGCTTACTCTTCATTGATTCCTAGCCCATGGTAGGCATGCAAAAAATGTGTTGAAGGAATGAATTTCCAGGACAGTGGAAGGTCTGTAGCTTCTTTCCCCTGGCTCTCCCTTGGAGGGTGTGGACAAACGGAATCAGAAGTAAATGCATGGGAAAGACCTCAGGAGGCAGAGAGCACAGAATCCAGGAGGATAATTTTTCAAAAATTTTTGCTGTTATACAAGCAATATTTCAGATAAACAAAAGAGAGAAATTACTCAATCTGAACAAGAGAGAAAATAGACTGAAAAAAAAAAAAAACTGGGCAGAGTTCCAGCACTTAAAGGAGAATTAACACCAATTCTACATAATCTCTTCCAAAAAGTAAAAGAGGAGGGGATGCTTCCCGATTATTTTAGGAAACTAGTATTACCCTGATACCAAAACCGGAGATGGCACAATGATGGAAAACTTCAGGCTCATATCCCTCATGAATATAGATGCCAAAAGACTTCAACAATATATAAAAATATATATACACTATGAACAAATGTGGCTTGTTCTAGAGATGCAGTACTGGGTCAATATTCAAAAATCCATGTAATCAACCATATAAACAGGTTAAAGAAGGAAAAAAAAATCACATGATGTGCGGAATTGATGTGGAAAAAGCATTTGCAAAATTCAACGCCTGTTCATGATAAAAAAACAAACTCAGGAAACTAGGAAGACAGGGGAAGTTTCTTAACTTGATAAAAGACATCTATAAAAACCTACAGCTATCATTAAACTTACTGGTGAAAGGCTGACTGCTTCCCCCTTGAAACCAGGCAAAGATCTCAGAATCAACACTGTTGTTCAACATAGAAAGTTCTAGACAGTACAATAGGGCAAGAAAAGGAAATAGATCTCTGTGGGTAACACAAGGGATTCTTGTGGTAATGGAAATGTTCTTTATCTTGATGGTATCAGTGTCAATATCTAGTTGAGATATTGTAATATGATTTTGCAAGACATTACCATCAGGGGAAACCGGGGTTTTTCTGTATTATTTATTGCAACTACATGTGAATCTACAATGATCTCCAAGTTAAAATTTTAATTTAACTTTAAAAATACCAGTACAGGGGCTCCTGGGTGGCTCAGTGGGTTAAGCCTCTGCCTTTGGCTCAGGTCATGATCTCAGGGTCCTGGGATCGAGTCCCACATTGGGCTCTCTGCTCAGCAGGGAGCCTGCTTCCCCCTCTCTCTCTGCCTACTTGTGATCTCTCTCTGTCAAATAAATTTTAAAAAATCTTTAAAAATAAAGAAAGAAAGAAAAAATTAAAAATACCACTACTGGGTACCAGGTACTAGCTCAGGACTAGGTACTAGGTCAGACCAGTGGAATTAGAATCTGTGGCTATAGGTTCTAGGCATTGACATTTTTTCTTTTTTTAAGTTTCTCAGTTGATTGTAATATACAGTCAGGACTGACAGCCACTGATTTAATGACACATGATCAATATTTTTCCAGGTCAGACATTTCTACCGCATAATTCTTACCAGAGCATTACATTTCAGCATGTACCAGAGTCTATTTAAACAATACCCTACTATTTGACAAATAGGTTGTTTCCAATGCATTGCTATTACAAATAATAGCCTTCTAGATTAATGTTTGGACACACCTATCACTTCCTTTACTAGACCATGAATATGTTTAAGGCTATCTTGTTAAATTGTCACCCAGAAAGGTTGAACAACCCCACTGGTTTGTGTGTGCATTTTTTCCCAAATACCTGACAATAGAAGGTTAAAATCTATGCTAGATGAAAAATGTTTCTTTGATGTTTTAATTTACACCTTTGAGGTAGATTTTTTTCATATGTTTATTGTTTACTTGTATTTATTTACTCCTTCGTGAATTACTAGTTCACATACTTTCCCATTTGTCTATTGGAGTACACCTCTTCTCCTACTTATAAGAGCTCTTAACAAAGAGGAATGGAAAGACATTAACACTTTTCAGTCATTCATGCTGCAAGAATTTCCCCCAGTTTTTCAATGGCCATTTAATTATGATAGTGGTACTTTTTCCCACGAGGAGGTTGGTAATTTTTATGTAGACAAACGATCAGTATTTCCAACAAACGTCCACATGCAAATTTTGTACGGCTTTCTAGCAAAAATGTACAGGAAATTTTTTTTTTAAGATTTTATTTATGTATTTGACAGACAGAGATCACAAGTAGGCAGAGAGGCAGGCGGGGCGGGGTGGGGGGGTGCGGGAAGCAGGCTCCCCGCCAAGCAGAGAGCCCGATGGGGGCTCAATCCCAGGACCCGAGCCGAAGGCAGAGACTTTAACCCACTGAGCCACCCAGGCGCCCCAGGAAATCTTTTATTAACTAAGAAATTTTATTGAGAAGGATCAACTTTTTTTTTTAAGTAGGCTCTCTGCCCAACGTGGGGCTTGAACTCACAACTGTGAGACCAAGAGTAGCACGCTCCACTGACAGCGCCAGCCAGGCGCCCCTGAAAAGGATCAAATAACGCTTGATGGAGAAACACTCCATCTTGCTGAATAGGAACACAAGAATTCTCAAAACATCCACACTGTATAAACAAAGATACGCCAAACAAAACTCCAAAAGAATTCTTACTTCAGAGCAGTAAGGATATAGATTTGACCTAGAATCCGAAGTTCATCCGGAAGACCAAAAAGATAAGCATGGACTAGCACAGCCCGAAAAAACAGAAGTTGTGAAAGGGGTTTTGCCCTTTAGTAAAAACCTAATATTAACGACAATAATTAAATGGTGTAGCATTAGTACAGAAATAAAAAGTCAGCGTAATAGAGCAAATGGCCCAGAAACGGACACAAATAGACTTAGGAATTTATTCTATAATCAAGTTGACATGAAGAATCAGAGGACAAGAGCATGGGGGTATATACGCAATGGCATCTTACTCAACCACGAGGAAGAAGGAAACCTGATCCAAGTTCCCTGGGCTAGTAATTGGGGCGCAATCTTGCCCCAGAGTCTGTCCTTGCTACCACAGGAGGTGGTGTTGAGGCCGGCAGGTCTGCGATCATCAGGGGGACACACCTGGGCCACTGCTCTTGGCCAGGCTGCGATGCCTGGGAGAACTATGGGATGGCCAGAGCTTCGTGGCAGGCTGGCCCTGGAAGGCTTGCGACCTCCACTTATTAAACCCTTATGGCAGGGGCACCTGGGTGGCTCAGTGGGTTAAAGACACTGCCTTTGGCTCAGGTCATGATCTCAGGGTCCTGGGATCGAGCCCCGTGTCGGGCTCTCTGCTCAGCGGGGAGCCTGCTTCCTCCTCTCTCTCTGCCTGCCTCTCCGCTTACTTGTGATCTCTGTCTGTCAAATAAATAAATAAAATCTTTAAAAAAAAAAAAAAAACCCTTATGGCATACCAGGCATGGGCACTAGGTGCCTTCTGGACATGACCTCATTCGATGCTCATGCCTCACGGTGACCCTTTGAGGAAGATTCTTTTAGGACCCACGTTTGCCAGGGGAGGAAGAAGTTGAGATTCAGAGGGATTAGGGAACTTGTCCAGAGTCTCACAGTAGGAAAGGAATGGAACCAGGATCATTGTCCACATCAGTTCTGCTGGAGCCTCAATTTTCACTCTGTTGTGGCCTCTTGCATGTTTTTCCTTATCTTCCACCCGGGTAAACATTTTGTGATCGTCGTGGACTTGTTGTGCTTGGTAGGTTCTCTCTCCCCTCCTATGTTTACCCACGTTCGCGGGCTGGTTTTACATGGAGTCATAAATGGAATCACATTGTGCATTTTTAGTGCAGTCTTTTCTGTTCTTATTTTTGTGGTTCTCCCACCCTCTCTCATTCTCCTCTGCCCTCAGGTCCCTCCCTGGCAACCTATAAAAACCAGCTGTGTGACCTCCTAAAGTTTTCTTCATTCTCATATAATCCTTCACTTTTCACATGCATGCACACACACGCGCACCCCTCTCCCCCTACTACCCGGCTTCCAACGGCACCTCCACTTCCCTCATCCCGACTCTCCCGCCTTCCACTTATAAGGACTCCTGTGCTTACATTGAGCCCCACCCCCGAAAATCCACAATAATCTCTCATGTCAAGGTCCTTAACTGAATTACAGCTCTAACGTCCTTTGTGCCGTGTAAGGTAATAGATTCTGGGAATTAGGATGTGGACATCCTGGGGAGGAGGATCTCCCCCTTCTCCCCAACTCCCAGGTCTCTACTCCCTACCCCCTACCCCTGTCCTGTTTCCAGTTTTCTGATGTGTTTTGATTATTTTTTCCCAAACGACTACACACTGTATACCCCTTTCCATACCCCGATTTCTTTTTGCTAACAGCATAGCTCAGTGATTGCCCCCACTGCCAGAGCCTCGGCATGCAGCTGGGAAAGTTACAAGACTCGAGAGGAAATCCAGTCCGGCAGAAAGGAATGTGACATCCACGAGGCCAGACAGCAGGCGTGAGATAAAGCAGGCCGCTCAGGGATCCTGACAGGTGGGCGGAAGCCCAGGCCTGGGAACCGAGGCAATATGGGGAATTCCGGGAGACAGACCGGCTTCAGGGGCTGTGTCACCCGGGAGCCCCGGCTATGGGACTGGTTCAGAGGCGGGTCTGGGGCGTCAGAAGAGGAGCCTGGCAAGATGCAGGAGGAATCCCAGTCCTGGGCAAGTGACCAAAATAGGCATTCGGGATCAGAGAACTCAACACCCATAAAGCAACTCCACAAATATTTATTTAGTGGCTGCCACAAGCCAGGTGCGGAGCTGAATGGCAGCTTACCCGGAGGACGAGATAGGCATGGGCCATCCCTGCCTTCCCACAGCTCCTGGTCAGGTGAGGAGACAGCCAGGTGAGAGGCTGTTGCTATGTGCTCTGCTAAGTGCGGTGGTGGGAGGTAAAGAATTATATGGGAGAATGGGGGAGGGGAGGCAAGAATGATTCATCCCACTGCATGTATCGGGGTAGGCTCACTGCGCTAATACACCACCCCCAAGTCTCAATGACTCAATGCAATCAAGTTTATTTCTCCCTCATGTTGCAATTTGAGTGCTGGTTGGGGAGAGGGCAGGTGGGGCTCTGCTCCACACAGTCATTCAGGGATCCAGAGTCCTTTTATCCAAGGGGTCCGCTTCCCTCCTGTGCAGTCAGAGTTCGCGGTGGGGTCCCCTGCATCCAACTGGCAGAGGAGGAAAAGACAGACTGAAGAGGGAAGGTGACCTAGGAGGTTTTTAATTGATTAGGATTTGAGAATAGGTGATCAAGCCATGGCCATGAGTCACACGGCCCCACCACCCGCATGCGAGTGAACACATCACAGTCGGTGCTGCACCAGACTTGGGAAGATTGAGGAAAACTTCCTGGAGGGCTGGTTTTTAAGCTGATACCTGGCGGGATGTTACATAAGATCTACCAGATAAAGGGAAGAAATGGAGGAGATGAAGGAGAAATTGAGAAGACCCTGTCGCAGACAAGTATCACTGTCAGCAAGAATGCAGAGCCTGGCTGGTTCATTCAGAGGAATATGCAACTCTTGATCTCAGGGTCGTGAGTTCAAGCCCCACACTGGGTGTAGAAATTATTAAAAATAAATAAACTTTTAAAAGGAAGGAAGGAAGGAAGAGAGAAAAGAAAGAAAGAAAGGCATAATTCTTATCTTCCTTTAGGAATGCATAACATTGACAATCATGGCAGGCTAAAGGGAAAGAAAGTTCTGCTTGTCTACAGGGCAGAAGGGAAGCCGTGGTGGCGCCGGATCAGGGTGGTTATCATAAGTAGGGTTAAGGAATTTATCCCAATAATCAAAGCCCCACAGAAGGTTTCTCAACTGAGGATCAAGTTGGCATTCTAGAAAAATCCCTCTGGCTTCTGTGTGAAGAAGAGATTGGAAGGGGACCAGAAAAAATACCAGAAGAGCAGTGGTCTGAGAAAAGATGGCAATGTCAGCTATGGGAGTGGCTGTAGGAAGAAGTACACAGTTCCAGGTAGGAGGAAATGGGATTTCTAGAATTCATGATGGATTAGGTGTACAACTAAGCAGAAGACAGGAATGAGGACAAGGCCTGGGTTTCCATCTCAGAAAAGTGAATGGTCGGTGATTCCGTGATTCCATTTACCAAGAAGGGCAACCTTGGCTATTTGGAGTGTTTTCAAATGTTGGACTAGTTGAATTTTGGTGTCTAGGGGACATGTAGAGAGGGATCTCCTTCAGGCAATTATCATTGGGTCTTCAGACCCAGTGGAAGAAAATGAGCACATTGCATCATGAAAATCAAGAAAAGAAATAATTTCATGAAGGTGTGAGTGGTCCACAGGATAAAGTAAAGGAAGAGCTGAAAATGGTCCATCCATCAGGGAAGTCAGTGACATTCACGACCGCCAGACTGCAGAGGACTGTGGAGAAGGAGGGGAGCCGGTGGCAGATGCCTGCGTAGCTCAAACGGGGCATGGCTGAAGAGGAAGGAAGGGATTCAGGACAGTGTCCAAGGGGTCTTTGATCTGTCAGCAGAGGGCATTTTTCATTTTCAGAAGGAAGAAAGGAAGACACATTTCCTTGATTATCTTGGCACTTTGTAAGTTCTTTGGAACTTAAGCACTATCCTGGGGAAAAGAGTAGTGAATCCCAAATTCATTAATTTAACAAATACTTCTTAAGCACTTATTACATGACAGGCCATCACCTGCTGGTGTTTAAGCAGATGAGACTATGGCACTGTCCCCAGCATCCCCAGATCCCCTACCTATTGAACGTGCCTTCTAATGGGGCAGTACTCTTAAGATGTTTCACATCACAACACTTCTGACACCAAATGCATGGGGTTTTTTTCCCTCATATCAACCTATTTTCCAAGTCTCTGGACTTGCACTGGCTGTCCTATCATTTAATTCCATTTGAACCCTAGCTACCTGGAATTAGCACAGATCCCATAGGTTAAGGACTCAACCCCACAAGACTGCCCCAATTTCAGATACCAGTGCCCACAATGCCGACATTTCTGTCCAACTTGGCTACAAAGTTGGGGATTCCTACAATCACCTGTCAGGTTTGATAATGTCCTAGAATGGCTCATAAAACTCAGGGAAACATTTTGTTTCCATTTACTGATTTTTTATAAAGGATATAGCTCTGAAACAGATGACTGGACGAAAAGCACAGGGCAAGGCATTGGGGGAGAACACTCGGAGTTTCCATGTCCTCTCAGAACGGGCCACTCCCCACCCCAGCATCCCTATGTGTTCACCAGCCCAGAAGTTCCCCAAACCCCATCATTTGGGGGTTTTTATGGAGGTCCCATTGCTTAGCCATGATTGATTAAATCATTGGTCATTGGAGATTAACTCAATCCCCAGCCCCTATCTCCTCCCAGCAGGTGGAGGGAGGGAATAAGGCAGAGAGTTCCTCTAAACCCAGGGCTGGTTTCCCCTGGCCACCAGCCCCATCTGAAGCTCTCAGGATCCCACCAAGAGTCAGCTCATTGGCATAAACTCAGGTCCGGTTGGAAAAGGCCTATTATGAATAAGAAAAAACAGTCTTCTCACCCCATCACGCTGGAAGTTCCAGTGATGAAGAAGATATAGGAGCAGGGGTGGGAAGAAAATTCTGGTGTTCAGTTTTGGGTGATTATTCATTTGAAGATGTTTATTAAGCATCAATGCGAGATTGTCAAGAAGGCAGAGAAATGTGTGCTTAAATCTCAGGGAAGATGGGGTGCCTGGGTGGCTTAGAGGGTTAAACCTCTGCGTTCGGCTCACGTCATGATCACAAGGTCCTGGGATCGAGCCCTGCATCGAGCCCTGCATCGGGCTCTCTGCTCAGCAGGGAGCCTGCTTCCCCACCCCCCCGCCTGCCTCTCTGCCTACTTGTGATCTCTCTCTGTGTCAAATAAATAAATAAAATCTTTTTTAAAAAATCTCAGGGAAGATGCTGGAGATATTTATTTGGGAGTCTTTAGCACATAGTTCATCTTTAGACCTCAAACTGGGTGATACTAAGTTTCTGCTTCCTGGAAGAAGCAGCCAGAAAAAGAAATTACATTGTTACAGTAAGGTAAACAATCTTACCTGTTTCTTATCCAAGCTTGCAGAATGAAGTTTATAACTTCTCCATCAGAATGGGTTGCGGCTCTTTAAACCCATCCAGGCATGACCCATCTGGAGCCAGGCAGGGTTGGGCTTGCTGGGAGGGCGAGGAAGGCTGCAGAGTTTCCAGCTCTCTCCAGGACCCCTGCGCAGCACCTGGAAATCAAGAGCCGACTTTGTGTCTTCAATAACGATTTGTCTGCCATGCCTGCTAGCATTGTTTTCACCCTGCTGAGACCTGTCAGTTGAAAAGCCAGAAGGTACACATCTGGCTGTTAGAGGAGCAAAACATTGCCAAACTAAGGGACACAGCATTTGGAACAAAAGTTTTCCATCGTTGGGGGTCATGGGTAATCAACCATATCATCAACCAATAATACTAACAACTAATAATTAAGCCCTTCCTATGTGCCCAGCACTCTGCTAAGAGCTTTGTATTCATCATCTCATTCTAACATTAAACCCGTGAAGTATTATTATTATCCCCACTTTTACATGTATAAATAAGCACAGAGAGGTTAAGTGATTTGCATGAGGTCACACAGCAAGTAAGTCAAGGAGGAGGAGGCAAACTCAAATGTGTCTGACTCCAAAGTCCTGTGCTTTGGAGGAATACAAACAGGAAATGTCAGAAGCCTCCCATTCCACCACCCTGCACTCAGTGACTAGAGAAGGTGTGAATATCAGGGTCCCCCAATACCAGCCTCCTCACCAGCCCTTAGCCCAGAGACTGCCATATCATTGGTGTCCAGAGCTTGCAGAATGAATGAATGATTGAATGAACAAGCACACAAAAGAATGATTAACATCACCACATCTCAGCGTGCTTAGCAATTAGCAAGCCTGTCTCTCCAGCTAGACTGTGAGCTACTGGAAGCCAGAGACGTATTTGCACATATTCTAACAAACGGAGTCAAACATATTGGGTGGGGCTGATATACAGGTTAAAGGGCCTGGGCCCTGAAGGCAGCTCACTCATGTTCCAACCATGCCCCCTCTTCTAGAGTCGCTGTGAGACCTTGAGCAAGTTATTCAACCTCTCTGTGCTTTTACTTCCTCCTCTGGAAAATGGGGAGATTAGTAATACCTATTCCTTAAAGATATTTACAAAATTAAACAAGACCTTGGTGACAGTAAGGTACTCAATAAACACCAGCTGTGTGTCTCTGGGGCCAGAGAGAAAGAAGTCCCTGCCTGTCCCCTGGTGGAGTACAGTTTGCACGCTGTAGCCTAGAATAAGAACAAGTAGCATTGTTGAAGGCGTAGTATGTTCCAGGGACTGAGCTCAGCACCTTATAGGCAGTATCGCATTTAATCCTTACAACAAGAGTACGAGGGGTGCCTGGGTGGCTCAGTGGGTTAAAGCCTCTGCCTTCGCCTCAGGTCATGATCCCAGGGTCCTGGGATTGAGCCCCGCATTGGGCTCTCTGCTCCGCGGAGAGCTTGCTTCCTCCTCTCTCTCTGCCTGCCTCTCTGCCTACTTGTGATCTCTGTCAAGTAAATAAATAAAATCTTTAAAAAAAAAAAAAAGTACGAGATGGGTTACAAGATGGGTACTCTCATTACCCTACATTCCCGATAAGGAAGACGGAGGCTGAGAGGGATGAAATAATTGGTCCAAGAGTCACGAAGCAAGTAAATGCAGATAAAGGAATGGGTATATGCTGTGAGGTCAGGAGCCAGGTCTACGGTATCAGACAAACAGAAACAATTCCAGGCTTTCAACCAGAGGGACGTTCACACATAGAATGGATTACACAAATGAGCCAACAGCTGAGAAGCCACGTAGGGGTTGGTGGCTGCCTTCCTGGCCGGGGCACGGGGCACGACCTTGTCTGGGGCCATCGAGGAGGAGCTAGAACCAGAGCCAGGGCTGCCAGGTGAGAAGCTAAGCCATAGAGGGGACTCAGCCTCTGCTGCAAATACTCCCTGAACTTGGGAAGAGGGGAACGTCCCAGCTCCTTCCTCTGTCCCACCATCCCATCTCCTGCCAATCTATCTTTTTGCCTCAACTTAGCTGGAAGGCAGCTGGCCAGGTGGCGGTGGCACCACGGAAATGTCCTCTCAGCTTCACTTGCAAAAGATCAGGGACTGGACCCAAGATGGAGCAGGCCAGTGACCCGCACACTGTCTTGTCATCGGAACTGCAGCGCCTCACATAGTGGTCGGCACATAGGAGACCCTTCCTAAATATGAAGCCAAGACAGAAGGGACGGGGGGAAAGCAGGTTGTTCTGAACCCGGAGGGAGCAACCTCAGATGCCTACAGAATCCAGGCAGCTTCCACAAAGGCATGGTGCAAGCTGGTTATAGGGAGTGGTGTGGACTGTGTCAAACCGGGAGACCGTGCACACCCTTTCTAAATGGGGCAGCCCTACAAGGCTGCAGCCACTCTCTGCCAAGCTGGAGCACAGACTCAGTGTTGCCAGATCGGCTGACTTTTCAGGAAAAACTGAAAATCCTCCCCAGCCAGTTAAATCTACCACTTTTTAAATACTGGCAAAGAAACCAAATCCAGGTGAGCCTGGGACATCTTGTGGGGCCAGAAAGCAAAGGGAAGCTTATCAAAGACTATTTAGGGTCAAGGTCAAGTCAAGAGGACACAGGGCCAGGCTGCCAAGGCTCCCACTTGGTTGAACAGGGTCATTTTTTTTTAATATTTTATTTATTTATTTGACAGAGCGAGATCACAAGTAGGCAGAGAGGCAGGCAGAGAGAGAGAGGAGGAAGCAGGCTCCCCGCCGAGCAGAGAGCCCGATGCGAGGCTGGATCCCAGGACCCCGAGATCATGACCCGAGCTGAAGGCAGAGGCCTAACCCACTGAGCCACCCAGGAGCCCTGAACTGGGTCATTTTTTTAAAAAAGATTTTATTTATTTATTTGACAGAGAGAGAGAGAGAGATCACAAGTAGGCAGTACAGCAGGGTGGGGGGGAAGCAGGCTCCCCGCTGAGCGGAGAGCCCGATGCGGGGCTTGATCCCAGGACCCTGGGATCATGACCTGAGCCAAAGGCAAAGGCTTAACCCACTGAGCCACCCAGGCGCCCCAAACTGGGTCATTTTTAAGCATCAAAAAGAAAAAATGAGGGGTGCCTGGGTGGCTCAGTAGGTTAAAGCCTCTGCTTTCGGCTCAGGTCATGATCCCAGGGTCCTGGGATCGAGCCCCACATCGGGCTCTCTGCTCCGCAGAGAGCCTGCTTCCTCCTCTCTCTCCCTGCCTGCCTCTCTTGCCTACTTGTAATCTCTGTCTGTCAAATAAATAAATAAAATCTTAAAAAAAAAAAAAAAGAAAAGAAAAGAAAAAATGAATGCGTGATCCTAGAATGGATCCCAGAACAGAAGAAGGACATTACTAGAAAAAGCAAAACCTGGGATGCCTGGGTGGCTCAGTTGGTTGGGCCACTGCCTTCGGCTCGGGTCATGATCCCAGGGTCCTGGGATGGAGTCCCGCATCGGGTTCCTTGCTCGGCAGGGAGCCTGCTTCTCTGGCTGCCTCTGCCTGCCTCTCTGCCTACTTGTGTGTACTCTCTCTCTCTCTGGCAAATAAATAAAATCTTGAAAAAAAAAAAGAAAAATTAAAAAAAAAAAGAAAAAGAAAAACCTAAATAAAATTATGGTGTTAAGATAATAGTAATGTATCAGGGCACCTGCCTGCCTCAATCAATAGAGCATGTGACTCTTGATCTTGGGGTTGTGAGTTTGAGCCCCACGTTGGGAGTAGAGATTACTAAAAATATAAAATCTTTTAAAAAAAAAGATAATAGTAATGTATCAATACTGATTTCTCAGTTTTTTCAAAGGAACCACAGTAACGTAAGATGTTATTGTTAGGGTACCTGGATAAGAGCCTATGGGAACTCTCTGTACTATCTTTGCAACTTTTCTATAGATCTAAAATTACTCCAGAATCAAAGGTTATTTAAAGAAAATAATGAGGGGGGCCTGGGTGGCTCAGTGGGTTAAAGCCTCTGCCTTTGGCTCAGGTCATGATCTCAGGGTCCCGGGATCGAGTCCCGCATCGGGCTCTCTGCTCATCGGGGAGCCTGCTTCCCTCTCTCCCTCTGCCTGCCTCTCTGCCTACTTGTGATCTCTCTCTCTGTCAAATAAATAAAATCTTTCAAAAAAATAAAGATAATAATGAACGCAACTGAATGAAACACCTTAATAGTCTTTTCAAAGATCACTGAGTTCGTAATGATACTCAGAAAGACAGAACGAGAAGGAATTTGTCACGTTGGAGGTGGCTGTTGGATCAAATCCTTTCCCTGAAAAATAGTAATTAAAGAGAAAAAATTGGGACACCTGGGTGCCTCAGTGGGTTAAGCCTCTGCCTTCAGCTCAGGTCATGATCCCAGGGTTCTGGGATGGAGCACCACATCGGGCTCTCTGCTCAGCGGGGAGCCTGCTTCCCTTCCTCTCTCTCTCTGCCTGCCTCTCTGCCTACTTGTGATTTCTCTCTCTGTCAAATAAATAAATAAAATATTTTTTTAAAAAGAGAGAGAAGGAATTTTTTTTTTTAAGTAGGCTCCACACCCAATACGGGGCTTGAACTCACACCCTGAGATCAAGACCTGAGATAAAGAGTCGGAAGCTCCACTGACAGAGCCACCCAGATGCCCTTACAGGGAAAGACTTTAATCTGCCCTCGCCAATGAGGGGAGGAAGCTCTTCTTGACAGAACAATGTCCCCTCATAAATGATGAATGAAGACTAGCACTAGAATTTTACAACCCTGGATGAAATAATTGACTCAGGCTCCATCATCTCCAGATGCTGAAACCATGAGGTGAAAGGTTCAAGGAAGGCTGGATAATCACGCGCTGCCAAATCATCGGCCCACAGAGCTCTTACTGGTTACAAGCGAAGAAATTTACAATGCAGGGATCCAACTTTTCACCGCCTAAACCCACTCATCAATCTTAGCTTTGGTAATGAGACAGCCTGTCTCCGAGCCTTCTGGTGTGATTCAACAGGACACCCACAGAACCAACTAGGAAGAATTCTTGCCAAAAATGTCTGGCCAAAACTGATCAGGCCTTGAGATCTAGCTTCCAGTGTACCACAAATACAGGAGCAAAAGGGTCAAGTTAAGTACACGGCAGGAAAGCGATCAGCCAAAGCCGAGAAGGGAGAGCGTTCTACCAGTAAGACAATGGGCTTCGTTTCTCCAACAAGTCAATGACCTGGAAAAAAGGGAGGAGAGGTGACTTTAGGCTTAAAGAGACTTATGAGATATGATCAAACACAATTTGTGGACCTTGATTGGGTCCTGGTTTGAATCAAGTGTAATAGACATTCGGGGGAACTGTGGATATGGAGGGAGTCAATGAGAGCACAGATTTGGGGTTCTTTTTGTTAGGTGTTACAATAGTGTCGTGGCTCAGTAAAGAAGGGTCTGTTTTTTTTTTTAAAGGACACCTTTTGAAATATCTAGGGATGAAATGGCATGTTGACTATAAATACTTTAAAACACTTCATCCAAAAAAGAAAAAAGGAGACGTATATAACAAGTGATATATATATATGGATATTCATTATATGATTTTATTTTCTGTACACTTGAAATTATTCATAATAAAGAACCAAAGACAAGTGCAGGCTGAACAGCATTCATTTAGCCCACAAATATTTACTGAGCACCTACTATGTACCAGGCACTGATCTACGCATTGGGGCTGTAGTGATTGAAAAAGTTTTAAGTCCTGGCCTGCCTTCCTGGAATTCCACCCAGTTGGGGCAGAAAGAGAATCAAGAAATCAAGCAGGTAAACTCTAATGTATGTCAAAGTGTAATGTCTGATAAGCTCTACAGAGAAGAACAAGGGCAAGAAAATAAGGACAAGAGGAACATTGATATTGGGTAGATATTGCTATTTTATGTGGCATAACCCAGGGAGACTTCTCTGAGGGGCTGACATCTGAGCAGAGACCTAAAAGTGAGAAAAACAGCCGCTGAGATACCTGGTAGAGGAGCAAAGGTTTAAAAGCCATAGGAAGGGGCGCCTGGGTGGCTCAATGGGTTAAAGCGTCTGCCTTTGGCTCAGGTCATGATCCTGAGGTCATGGGATCGAGCCCCGCATCAGGCTCTCTTCTCAGCATGGAGCCTGCTTCCTCCTCGCTCTGCCTGCCTCTCTGCCTACTTGTGATCTGTCTGTCAAATAAATAAATAAAATCTTTTTTAAAAATAAATAAATAAAAGCCATAGGAAGAGCCAGTGCAAAGGCATGAGGTAGAAGCATGCTTGGGGCATTCAGGAAGCAACAAGGAGACCCATGAGGGTCACATGGAATGCCAAGAGGGTGAGTAGTAGGAGATGAGTTCAGAGAAGTAGTGAAGAAGGAGGGTCAGAAATAATGGGGAAACTTACACGCCATTCCAGCTCTTACTCTGAGTGAGATGGAAACCATTAAAGGAGGGACATAATTGGACTTAGGGGCTTTTTGTTATTACTCTGCATGGAATACCTAAACATACAAAAGTAGAGAGAATAGTACATGAACACTCACATACCCATCACACAGCTTCATTTCCGGTTCACGCTGAGTCATCCACACCTTCCTCACCACCAGAACAGATTATTTTGAAGTAAATCCCAGATATCTTACCATCTCACCTATAAATATATTTATATATATGTATAAATAAAACATAAAGGCTCCTTTTAGAAAACCCACAACAAAAACATCATCACACCTAAAAAAATGAGTAATTCCTGAATATTGTAAACTATTCAGTGTTCAGTAATTGGCCCAACTGTCTTATCAATAATTTTCATAGTTTATATGAATCAGCATCCAAATAAGAAGAAAGAATCACAATTATTTAAAAAGCTCTTGAATCTATTTTACTCTCTAGGATTCTTTTTTTCTTTCACTTTTATTGAGATACAACTGACGTACAGCACTGTGTAAGTTTAAAGTGTACAGCAGGGACACCTGGGTGGCTCAGTTGGTTAAGCATCTGCCTTTGGCTCAGGTCATGATCCCAGGGTCCTGGGATTGAGTCCTGCATCAGCCTCTCTGCTCAGCAGGGAGCCTGCTACTCCCTCTGCCTGCTGCTCTCCCTGCTTGTGCTCTCTCTCTCTGATAAATAAATAAAATCTTAAAAAAATAAAAAATAAAGTATACAGCATAGTGATTTGACCTACATAAACTGTGAAATAATTATCACAATAAATTTAGTTAACATCCATCACCTCATATAAGTGCCAAAAAAAAAAAAAAAAAAAGGAAGGATGGAAGAAAGGAAGTTTGGTTTTTGTTTTGTTTTGTTTTGTTTTTGGTGATAAGAACTTTTAGGATTTACTATCTTGGCACCCTTCAAATATACCTATGGCTGTGGTAACTGTAGTCATCACGTTGTACCTTCATCCCTGGTATTTCTGTATAATTTGAAGTTTGTACCTCTTGTCTACCTTCCTCTATTTCCCCTACACTCCACCCCCTGCCTTGTAACCACAAATCTCATCTCTTTTTTCTATGAGTTTGGTTTGGTTTTTGTTTATTTTTAGATTCCACATGTAAGTGAAATCATACAGTTTTTGTCTTTCTCTGACTGACTTATTTACTTAGCCTAATGCTATCAAGTTCCATTCATGTTATTGCAAATGGCAGGCTTCCCTTATTTTTTGTGGCTGAATAATATTCCACTGCATATATAAACCGCAACTTCTTTATCCATTCATCTGTCAATGGACACTTGGGTTGTTTTCATGTCTTGTGTATTCGAAATAACGCTGTAACAAACATAGGGGTGCAGATATCCCTTGGATATAGTGATTTCATCTCCTTTGTATTTATACCCAGTAGTGAAATTTCCAGATCATGTGGTAATTCTCCTTCTAATTTTTCGAGGATCCAGGATTCTCCTTCACATCTATTTTTCTATTGAAAAAACTGATTCACTTGTCCTATAGAGTTTCATACCATCTGAATTTTCCTACTTATTTCCCCATGGTATTATTTAACATGTTCCTCTGTATTTTTTTAATAAATTGGTAGTTATACCCAGAGACCTGGTCAGATTCAAGTTGACTTTTGGGGGGGGGCAGGATTATTTCATCGATCATGTTGGGCACTTTTGTTGGAAGATGTATGATGTTTGATTGCCCCTTGTGTCATTATAAAAGCAACTACAAATGATTTTTTGCCTAGATCTGTTAATTCTTTAGAAGTTTCAAAGTCTTCACATTTCAGGGCACCTGGGTGGCTCAGTGGATTAAGCCTCTGCCTTCCGCCCAGGTCATGATCCCCGGGATTGAGCCCTGAATCTGGCTCTCTGCTCAGCGGGGAGCTGCTTCCACCCACCCCCGCCTCTTCCTGCCTCTCTGCCTACTTGTGATCTCTCTCTGTCAAATAAATAAATAAAATCTTTAAAAAAAACCCAAAGTACTGACATTTCATTTTCTCCTTCTTTCATTAGCTGGAATATACAGATATGAAAAGTTTCCTACATCAGCTATTTGATGACCCTGCTCAGGCCAGGCAGAATACATGCCTGGCTCTTTCCCTTTATAAATTTTCAAAGTAATGCATTAATTCCCTAGTGCATTCCTTCTCTATGGCCACAAAGCAAATTACCTACATCATGGCTTAAAACAATGCACATTTATTATCTCACACTTTCTGTGGCTGAAGAATCCCAGCCTGCTCAGCTGGGTCTTCTGCTGCAGTCTCTCACCAGGCTGTGATCAAGATGTTAGTGGGTGCTGTGGTCCCACGGAAAGGCTGCCCTGGGGAAGGATTTGGTTCTGAGCTCACTGACTTGGTTGGGGAGGGGATTACACAAGGGTGTTAACACTAAGAGGCAACCTTTGGGGGCCACCCTACGGTTGTCCTGCCACACCCAGCAGCCTCCAGAGGTGACTGTTGAGTTTCATTTGTTTGCTCAGTATGACCTGGATTATTTAAATCTTTTTTTTTTTTTTTAAGTAGGCTCCACGCCCAACATGGGACTTGAACTCACGACCCTGAGGTCAAGAGTCGCATGCTCTACTGACTGGGCCAGCCAGGCGCCCCAGTATGACCTGGATTATCAAAGCATAAAAGGTTTATTCTTGGCTGCCATGTGGAAACTACAGGGCAGGGGAGCATGCTGTAAGCACTGCCATAGCCTCAGCGTTTGTTACCTCAATATTAAATAATATGACTTAAACATCATAATGAGACAAAGGCTGTGAGAACAAGCCCCAGGTGAAAAACATTACCCACCTGGAGCACCTTCTGGTGGCTGTTACTGTAAAACCGCATCTCCCACAGAGCAGAACCAGGTTGCGGACAGGACGCGGCCCCGAAGACAAGCGGGACTTAAACGGAGGACCCCGGCTCCAAAAAGCACCAATGAGCGGCCGACTTACCTGCTAATATGGACCAATCAGAACGAGGTTCTTCCACCCAATCAGGACAAGGCCCTACCAACCAATCAGAAGGAGGCTTCCCCCCCCCCTTTTTTCCCTCATTAGCATATTGGCGGGGAGTGGAGTCCTGTGCGAGAGCTAAGACTCCGTCGGGTTCCACCGACTGCTGTGTCCGCCCTGTTAGTGCCGTATCTTCCTTCAGCTGGGGCGGGAGCCTCACTAAAGCCTGTGCCTTTGATTTTTGGGGTCTGGTCTCGTTTCTGTCATTGGGGGGCCCCAGTAGACAGTTGGCTGCTGCCATTTTTTTGTTGTTGAAATGGTTATTGTTCCATATGTGATTAAACTCTATTTTGTTTTTATTTTTGTAAAGATTTTTTAAAAAATTTATTTAGTCGACAGACAGAGACCACAAGTAGGCAGAGAGGCAGGCAGAGAGAGAGAGAGGGAAGCAGGCCCCCCGCTGAGCAGAGAGCCCCATGTGGGGCTCGATCTGAGGACCCTGGGATCATGACCTGAGCCGAAGGCAGAGGCTTTAACCCACTGAGCCACCCAGGCGCCCCTAAACTCTAATTTTTAAGGCCACATAATTGTTGACTTTTTAAAAGGTTGCCCGGCCTGTTGCCGGCTGTGGCCCCACACTAGCCAGAAGGGTTTTGTCTCTCGATAGACCGAGCCAAAGGAAGGTCTCCTGTTTTCTTTCCCAGCATGAAACTGTGATTTCAGGCCACCTCAGTAGCAATTAAGTAGCTTCAAAAGTGAATCTGACTCATTAAACACTCAGCTGTCTGAGAGGACTTGGTCCTAAACTAAATCGGCCCCTCCTATTCTTTTTTTAAAGTGTAAACGATGTTTATTAGGGTTTTTCAAGCTTTTATTTATTTATTTTTTTTTTTAGGATTTTCAGGTTTTTAATTCTATGAATGATATATGTAATCCTACTTTTAAAAGATTTACTTATTTAGTTTAGGGCGAGAGCGCACAAGCAGTAGGGGCAAAGGGAGGGAGGATCTCAAGCCGACTCTGCACCCCCTTGGCAGAGCCCAGCCCGGGTCTTGATCTCATGACCCCGGGATCCCCACCTGAGCCCAAACCAAGAGCTGGATGTTCAACCTACTGATCCACTCAGGCACCCCTGTGAAAATACTACTTTAAAAAAAAAAAAAAGTAATAGAGCAAAAGATAAAATTAGCCTAGACCACCCCACCTCTCTTTCCTCCCTTTTGTTCTGGAGGTAATCATGATGAACAGTTTGGCATGTATTCTTGTAAAACTGTCTTTGCATGTACATAAATATATACTAGTTAAAATGAATTCTGTTGTTTTATATGGTTTCTATGTAGATAATGTTATATTTCAGGCATCGTTCTGCAACTTACTTCGGTATCTTCAAAAGTGAGGATGACTGGGGAAGAAAAGCCCAGCACAGGGAATGTAATCGATGATACTGGAGTATCATCGTATGGTGACAGATGGTAGTGGTGAGTAGAGCATAATGTATAGGGTTTTCAAATCGCTATACTGTACACCTGAAACTAATGTAACATTGTGTGTTAATTACACTTCAATAAAAAAAAATAATCATTAAAAAAATAAAAGGGCATATAACAACAACAACAAAAAAAGACTGACTCATTAAACACCCAATTGTTTGAGAAGACTTGGTCCTAAATTTTCTCACACCCAGCACATTATGTCAGCTACCCCTGAAAGATACACCCAGAATCTAACTACTACTCACTACCTCCATGTCATTCACCCCGGTTCTTGCTTCAGCTCTTGCCTTCCTATGATCCATTGTCAATAATTCTTATAGAGTGAGTCTTCTCAAATTCCGGTCAAATGTACCCAGAATTACTGAAAGCAGGGATATGAGCAGATATTTGTAAACCCACATTCATTGTAGCATTATTCACAATAAGCAAAACCAATGTCCATTAGCAGATGAATGGATAAGCAAAATATGTCATATATATATACAATGGAATATTACTCACTCTTAAAAAGGAAGAAAGTTCTGGAGCACTGGGGTGGCTCAGTCGGTTAAGTGGCTGACTCTTGATTTTGGCCTGGGTCATGATCTCAGGGTCTTGGGATTGAGCCCCACGTCAGGCTCTGTGCTCAACAACAGTCTGTTTCTCTTTCCCTCTGCTTCTCCCTATGCTCTCACACTCTCTAAGGTAAATAAATAAAATCTTTTTTAAAAAGGGAGAAAGTTTTGTCACATGCTACAGCGTGGATGAACCTTGAAGACATTATGCTATGTGAAATAAGCCAGATATAAAAGCACAGATAGTGCATGATCCCACTTTCATGAGTAGTCAAATTCATGGAGACAGTAGAATATTGGTTACCAGAGCTGGAGGGACAGGGGCCTGGCTAATTATTGTTTAATGGGTACATTACTGTTTAATGAGTTTCACTTTTGGAAGATGAAAAAGTTCTGGAGGTGGGTAGTGATAACGGTCAAACAACAACATGAACGTATTTAGTGCTGAACTATACACTTAAAAATGCTTAAAGTTGCAAATTTTATCTTACATGTATTTTATCACAATGAAAAAAATTACATTAAAAATTTTTCATGACTCAGGACTGAAGTTCCTACACCAGCCCTCCTCCATGGTTTGTCCCCCCTCCCAACTTCCTGCAGCCCCCTCTTCTCCTAGTTCACTTCTACTCCAGACACACTGGCCTCTTACAGCTCCTCAAACACACCAGGCTTGCTCTCTGTTTCAGGGCCTTTGCACCTGCTGTTCCTTCAACCTGGTACATTCTCCCAGATATCTGCAGGGTTAGTTTCCTCACTTCCTGCAGGCTGACCATCCTATTTAAAATTCAACCTCCATCCAATCTCCTTTGGCCGGCATTTTTTTTTTCTCCAGAGCAGTTATTACCATGTAGAAAAAAGACTGTCTTATTTACTGTCTGTCTTCCCTCACTAGCATGTAAGAGCGTTACAGTGTTTTCAAGTTTCCAAGCCACAATCTGACCTTTCTCAGGATTCCCGGATGCAACTGAAAACCTCAATGGCAAAGTTGTGAAGTTTGTTCCCAGATCTTCTTCCCTAGGTAAAGGCATCCCGGGAGCAGATTAAATTTTTTCTCTGGGCCAGGGCAGAGAGAAAAATGGAAAGGTGTGTGCTCTGAGTGACCAGGTGAACCCTGAGCGCCAGCCTGGCTGTGCCCTGTGGGATCTGGGCTCTGTGGTTAGATTTCTGGGAACAAAGTGAAAACTGCCAAGCTTGGCAGGGGCCAGAAGCTTTTGAGGCTGGTTGGAAGGCAAGGCCAAGCAGGGACAACCGCACTCATATGCCCACAGGGCAGAGACAAGTGGGCAGGCCAGCTGTGTCAACACTGGGCACCATGGGAGTGGGGGTCATGGGGAACCAGGGCCCAGGAGCATGCCATGCTCTTGCAGAGGGCCCAGGCCAAGGAGCAATGGAAGCCCTATGTCACCAGTCCACCTGATGGCTTATTTTCCAGAGAATCAGGAAGTTGATTTTTATGTGCTATTTCCTGACTTTTAAACGTGGGCTCAAAAATTATTTTAATCCCATGTGGTCTGACAAAACATGTTTGAAAACTGGATCTCCCCCATTCCCCACACACCCCAGTCTAGGACTACCAGTTTACAGCTCTGTGGTTTAGCAATAGGTATGAGAACGCAGACCTTGGTTGCCGAGAGGCCTGGTTTTTCCACGGTTTGGACAAATTCCTCGACATCTGCAAATCTGTTTATCTGTAAAATGGGAATGAAAATAGAACCTATCTCATAAGAGCGTTTGGGAGGATGAGGGAGATTTAGCATACATATGCCTGGCTGGTAGTACCAGAGTTCCATAATGCTAGTTGCAGTAATTGGGGTGGGGGGACAGAGGGCCTGGGGGAATTTAAGGGAGAGAAGGAAGAATAACAAAAAGGACAGCATGGTGTCAGCTGTGTGTTGTGGTCAGAGGCAGGGGAGCACTGAAACATGCTATGGACTGTGGGAATGAGACCCGGAGATCCAGACACCCACTTTTGATCCATGGACTCAGACTGCCAACCAAGCCAGAGCTCCTGTGCTCGGGGGCCTCCAGACCTGAAGGTGGCGCTGCACCTCCAAGAAGCTGTCTGTCTCAGAGAGAGCTACACGTCTGAAGCTGCCACTTCCCATCCTGTACTTAAACACCTTCCTCCTCTCTTTGAGCCTAACTGTGGGATTTTACATCTGCGCTTGTCTTAGCTTATCTTCTTAGTTTGGGTCTGGACGTTCCAGACTCAAGATCCTGTTAAAAAAAAAAAAAAAAAAGTAGTAACTGTCCCTCCTGGTTCCTTTTGTAGTTTGGATAACATTTTCACCAGAAACAGGAGTCTTTCAGTGGCAAGCAACAGAAACCCCAACCCAAGATGGCTTGAGAAAAAAAAGGGAAATGTATAGCTCCAGGCACCTACAAGGTCCAAGGGCAGGGCTACCTTCAGGTTGTGCTTGATGTGGGTCACATGACCAAACCAGGACCAAGATGACCTGTCATCTTTCCAGCTGGGATTCATTCCTAATCAGCCTCTTCACAGCTGCAGCTCCACATCTGAACAACTCGGAAGCCAGTGGTACCCCAAAGGAGAAGTCCCAGTATAGACTTTCACTGGGTTAATCTGACTTGTGTCATGTTCCCTCCCTTGAACCAATCAGCATCCCAGGAAGAGTATAATATGCTGATCACTGGGCTGGGGCTGTCTCAGTCCTGAACGGGCTGGTGATGAATGACATGAACATCTCAAAATATCTCAAAATATGGCCGAGGGATGAGGAAGTGGTGACGACCCTAAAGCTAAATCAGGTGCAGTTGCCTGAAAAAGAAAGAGTGGGTGATCAGTGCCTCACTCCTTCTGAAAAGGAAAAAAAAAATTACCTAATTTTTTATGCAAAGTTTTGTTTAAATAGTGGTTATAAAGCAGCATCAAACACCCCATTGATCACCAGGGCTGGCTTGGCCGATCTTGGATCCCCTTTCCTATCTTATTATCTTCCACAAATGCATTCACCTGACTAAAGAAAACAGAAAAACTGTTTTTCTATAATAGTACATAAATATTCTATATAATTGGGGGGGGGTACTTAGAGACCTCCCAGTCCAGTCATGAATCCACCCAGACATGAATTCATCTAACTGTGCCATAGGTCTTCAACTAGAAAAAGTCTTTTTTTTTTCTTTAATTAGGCCACATGATCCATAGTTCTTAACACCTGGTGAAAGCCCATGTGGACGTCCTCTGATATCCTTAAGACCAGAGCCCCAGTCAAAAAAGCCCCAACTTCAATCTTCATGAACTCAAACCAACTAAGAGAACACAATTCTCTTTGTTCACAATTGTTTATAATACATATCTTAAAATTGGTTAGCCTAACATCACCAGTCCATGGTTCCTAGACACCCCAATGCCAGCTCCTCCCACACTGGACATCATGACTCAGAGAAAGACACGTCACCTGTACAAAGCTGCCCACAACAATACCATCCTGGAGAAGATACATCCCAATAATGTCCACCACCAGAAACTGGCCAGGAAAACCCAGCATGTGAAACAAAAGGAAAACCCTCCCATATAACATGGATTGGGTTGAACCATATAAGATTGCCATTATGTAGGTCAATGATAGTAAAATATTAACAATTTCATAGGGTCACAACTGAATCTACTAGGGCAGTAGTTTTCAAAGTGTGGTCCACAGACTTGTGGGGTTGGGGCAAAGACCCGGTCAAGAGAAACATAAGATCAAAATTATTTTCATAATAATACTAAGGTGTTATTTGCCCTTTTCTCCATGTTGACATTTGCACTGACAAAAGCAGTGCTGACAAAAGCAATGGTAGGTAAAATTATGTGAAATTGTATTTCCTTCATTTATTTCAAAGAAAACATAAGGCAACAGACCAAATACAAAAGCAGATGCCAGGATCCAGTTGTCCTTTATTAAGCCAGATATTAAAAGAAATTTGCAAAACTGCTAACCAATGTCATTCTTCCCACTAATATTTTTTCGTTATGAAAATATTTTTCATAAAAGCATTTTAATTATATTAAATAATTAATAATTTAATATAATTAAATAATGTATTTAATATAATTAAATAATGTATTTAATTATATTAACATGTTTATTATTTTTATATATTTTTTTAAAGACTTTATTTATTTGACAGACAGAGATCACAAGTAGGCAGAGAAGCAGGCAGAGAGAGAGGAGGAAGCAGGCTCTCTGCAGAGCAGAGAGCCCGATGCGGGGCTTGATCCCAGGACCCTGGGATCATGACCTGAGCTGAAGGCAGAGGCTTTAACCTACTGAGCCACCCAGGTGCCCCCCCCTTATGGTATTTTTGAAATTTTACTTGAAGTAACTGATACTGTACACAGCCATCTGCTGCAGCTAAGTACACAGGCTCTGGACTATCTGGGTTCAAATCCCAACTCTGACACTTCTAGTTGTGTGACCTCGACCAATTACTCTACGTATCTACACCACTTTCCTCATCGGTAAAACAGGGATGCCTGTTGAACCCCATGAGGTTTGAAGTCTGTGGACATCCATATACATAGACTATGTTCTTGTTAAGTGCTATATAGTATTCCATTGAATAAACTTGCCACATTTTATTTTATTATTTCTCTACTACAAATAATGGCAACAATAAACTTCCTGCTACTTGTAAAGGTTCACAGATTTAGTGTCAAAATCTTCTTGATTGACTCATTTTCTCCAGCAGGGCTCAGCCTCTAGAAAGTTCTGTCTCTCTGGTAGACAGAACAAAGCCCTCCCAAAGATGTCTATGCTCTCATTCTCAGAACCTGTAACTGTTCAATTACATGGCAAAGGGGAATTAAGATTGCAGGTAGAATTAAGTCAGGCAATCAGCTGGCCTAGAAATGGAGAAATTATCCTGCATTATTCAGGGAGGCCAAATGCACCCAGGAGGGTCTCTAGAAGTGGAAGAGGGATACAGAAAGGAGAAAACTAGGAGCGGCTGGGTGGCTCAGTGGGTTAAGCCTCTGCCTTCCACTCAGGTCATGATCCCAGGGTCCTGGGATTGAGCCCCACATCAGGTTCTTCCCTTAGCAGGCGTCTGCTTCTCCCTCTCACTCTCCCTCTGTGCTCTCTCTCTCTCAAATAAATATATAAAATCTTTTAAAGAAAAAAGAAAGAAAGGAGAGAACTAGACAGTGAGGGAGAAGGGCTCAGCTCTGTATTGCTGGTTCTAAAGATAGAGGAAGGGGTTGCAAGCCAAGGAATGGAGGCAGTATTTACAAGCTAGAAAAGGCAAAAAAATGGATTCTCCCCTAGGGCCTCTAGAAGGAACACAGTCCTCCCAGGTCTTGATTTTAGGGGTGTTGGATCTCTGACCTCCAGGACTGTAACATAATAAATCCATGTGTATTAAGCTAATACACTTGTCATTATTTGTTACAGCAAGAGAGAAAAGGAATCCAGTCTCTCTCAAAGGTGGGATGGAGAAGGCTAACTTTTGGGGTTGGGCAAGGGTGTGTGAACCATGTGTTGAGGATATTGGCAAGAGAGTAGCTGAAATGATCTCCCTTGGAACCTTGATCTGCCGGAGAGAAGAGAGGAGGAAAACAAGTGAGGACAGGAGGAAAGGGAGGGCCTGGCAGTGAGTGGAGGCTGAAACAGGGGTGCGGTGGGAGTCAAGGGAGGAAGCCCCGAGGCCCCACCGGCCTGGTAGGCTGTTTGAATTTCTAAGGCAGAGGCGGGGCCTTCAGGGAATGGCTGGGATCTAGGAGTGACCTTGGAGGAGGTGGCTGAGTCAGAGAGAAGGAGAAGGTCACTGGGAAAGAAGAGGTGAGCTAATTCCATCTCGTAGGTCCGCTGAGGTTCAGGGACAGTTTGGGGGAAATCACCTGCAGGAGTCTGTCCTTGCAAAGCTCCTAAAATCCCCAGCTGGCCCTGAGCGCATTCTGCGGGGGTGCGGGGTGGGGGGGGGGCGGCGGGTGCGGAAGTGACAGGGGTGCCGTTGGTTGCCTGCGTGTGCTGCGTCTAGGTACACCGTGGGGTAGCACCGAGTGGTTAGGGTGTACGTAGCATGCGCTGTGTTGGTGGAGGACAACCGAGGCAGGGCGCCCACCCGCACATATTGCGGCTTCTGTGGGTGCCATGGGGGTCCGGACGTGCGGAGAGTGTGGGGTGCGCACGTCGGCGGTGGGGGTGTGGGGTGTTGTGGGTACGTGGGGGTGGCACGTGGGTGCGAGTGGGTGTGCCGGACCAGAGCTGGGCGGCCCGGGCCCTGGTCGCGGTGGTGGCCCGCAGTCGGCGCCACCAAGCTCCGCCCGCGGGCGCTCCCGGGCTTCCCGCCCCTTCGGCTGCTCCCTCCCCGTCTCCGTGGCCGCGCGCGCTCCCAGCCCCGGCGCCACAGCCTCCCCGGCCGCCGCCGCCGCCGCCGCCGCCGCCGCCGTCGCCGCCGTCACTCCCGCCGTCTGGAGCCGCTGTGGGAAACAGGTATGACAGCAACCCCGGGCGAGCGCAGGGGGCGCCCTGCCGTGGCGCCTTCCCCCGCGCGCTCCGTCAGCCCCGCCTCAGTTTCCCTGGGTGGGTGGGTGGGGGCGCGCGGGCGCCGGGGGGACGCGACCTGGGGGCACAGGGAGAGGACCGCCTGGTGACAAAAACCTTGGAGCGGGAGGCGGAGGGAAGGGGAGGACCCGGCGAGTCCCAGGAGGGTCTGGGTGCTGGAGAGGGCGGAGAGGGCCACGGTGTCCTGGGCGCGGAGGGGCGGGGTGAGCTGTCGTCCGGGAGGGTAACACCCGTGAAACCCGTGAGCGCCTACTCACCGCCGCGTGCCGTCAAACAGAACGGCGAGACTTCAGCCACAGAGCATCCCAGGCCGTGGGCCTCCGTGGTATTCCCATTTCACAGACGGGAAAACTGAGGGGCAGAGGGTGGCCAAGCTTGTGGTGTCCGGGTGACAATTACTGAGCCCAGAAGTCTGACCCCAGAGCTTGTGTCTTGGCCTCTCTTGTCAGTGGCCCCTGGGGGCCCCAGGGTTGAGCCAGGTCTGGGGGGTGGGGTGGCCCCCTGCTAGGGAGGAGGCCAGCTCCCAGCCGCCTCTCCCCCAGAGGGGCTTTGTCCTGGGAGTTCCTGTAGTCCTAACTTTTTCGCTGGCCCAGGCAGGGAAGGTTGGGAACAGTGGGTGTGTGGTGCGGCAGGGAGCAGGCCCTTCCCACCGCAGCATGGAGGGAGAAACTGAGGCACAGACAAGTTTAGCAGGAAGCAGCAGAGCTTTTCCCACGCGTGAGAGGCACAACAGCTCCCTCACTTCATCCCCACCAGGGAGCCAGGTCCAGAAGCCAACGCTTGTCTCAGGCAGCAGAGCCTTCCGAGAGTCCACTGGGGGACTTGTGGAAATGCCCGCCTGAGGGCCAAGCATCCCCGTGACCCCCACCTGGCATCCACAGTGACTCGACCTACCTACTCACTGAACTGTGATTCCAGGAGGAACACAGGGACCCGTCCACCCAGCCCCTTTGGCTGTAACCTTCCAACTCCTGCCCTCTCTGCTTCCCGAAGGTAATCACCTTCGTAACTCGGGGTGTTCCCTTCTGGACCTTTCCTACACCTATGCAGTCACATATGTGCATTCCTACAGAAAATGTATAAAATGCTTAGTGATGTTGTAGGCAGAATATTTAACAGAAATGGGATAATCTATCCATATTCTGCAACTTGGATCCTCCCCCCCAATCATTTCTTTGAGAGTTACCCATGTTGTGCATATAAATCTAACTTGGTCAGAAAAATTAGGGGGCTTGGGGTTCCTGGGTGGCCCAGTTGGTTAAGTGGCTGCCTTTGGCTCGGGTCATGATCCTAGGGTCCTGGGATCCAGCCCTGCATCGGGCTCCCTGGTTGGCAGAGAGCCTGCTTCTCCCTCTCCCTCTGCCAGCTACTCTGCCTACCTGCGCTCTCTCTCAATCTCTCTCAAAAAAATAAGTAAAATCTTTTTTAATTGGTCTTTTTAAAAAAAGATTTATTTATTTTAGAGAGAGAGAATGGGAGGGGAGGGAGAGGGGGCAGAGGGAGAAACTGTAGCAGACTCAGCGCTGACCCACAGCCCAGAATCGGGGGCCTGATCCCACCCCCAGCCAAAAGCAAGAGCCTGATGCTTGACCGCTCCACCACCCAGTGCCCCACAGGGGCTGTTTTAGATTTCAGCTTTTTCTGTAAGTTGACATCTCTGGGTTAAGTAAGATTTTTGTGCTTTGTCCTAAACTAACTTCAGAGGATCTCTATTTGCAGGCCAACATCCTCTCCTCTCCGTTGCGCATGTGCACGAACGCACACATGTGCACAGGGTGCACACACATGCACATGCACACACCTCGTGTACCTGCATGCCCGCGTATACATGCTTTCATGCAGGTCTACATGATACGTGCACACATGTTCACACGTGCGTGCACTGCACACAAGCACACCCACGTACACAGGCGCAGGTGCACATATGCACACTCCTGTCTGTGGGCGAGGACAAACATGGCACCCCCTCTACTTGCCGTCTCTGCTGAGCCCAGAGGCCAGGGCCTGAGGCATGCCGCAAACTCTGCCTGTCCAGGCTCCAGTGGGCAGAGTTCCCAAAAGGGACAGCCTCCAGGGATCCTCTCTGGATGTCCCCAGCACCGCCTTCACCTTCCAGTAGCAGCCAGGGTAATTAGGAAACGTGCTGGCAGATGGGAATGTCCTGAGTCTTATTTGTGTCCCACACACTTTCGCGGTCCCGTCCGGGGGATGAGCGTGTGAGTGTGCGTGTGCGTGCGCTGGAACGTGTGTCAACATTTTGGTGGAATGTAGTCCCCAGCCGGCTGGGGAGAAGCTGGGAGCAGGTGGTGCTCGCCTTACCATCCCACCGCTTCCTAGCGGGGGCGGTGCCTTCCCCCTGCATGAGCCGCAGCGTTCTCATCCGCACCCGGAATTGAGGTCGGGGCAACCTCCCAAAACTGTGGAGCACATCACGGGATGATGAAATAAAACACTCACCCAGGGCATCGTCAGTCCTCGGTAAGCAGGAAATATCCTGGACACGGGAGACCCTGAGATGGTCCCTGGGCGGAGGTGACGCTCCGAGTCACCACTGGGCCGTCATTTCTTGTGCACACCCCGAGGCCAGGCTGGAGAATCCTGAGTGCTGAGTGGGCTGGAGGATGAGATTCCTGGTTGTTGAGCACCAGGCTCAGCTCAGAGGCACCCAGAAGCTCGGTGCTTCCTGCCCCGAGCGAGGGCACAGCCGTGAAGTGAGTCGAGGTCCCCACCTTTGAGATACAAGAGACAAGGCCAAGGAGGCCTGTGGGCAGCCTTTGAGAGGCCCATCGCGCCTTTTACATTTTAGATGACTCTCAAATTTTAAAAAAGTAGGAGACGTCACATAAAACTCCTTACGTCTGGATCCCCTCGAGAAATCAGAAAAGCAGACAACTCCAGGCCCAACATTCAGCTATCCCCTTCTTCAAGGGGATGGGCACCGTCCACACGGTCCCCACCTGGCCGACTCCTCGTTCGTAAAGAACAGCATGCCACAAAATTCGACTCAAAATCTAGACTCACAGCCGGTGTCTACATCTCAGTCCTGCCACAGACAAGTGGTCTTGGGGAAATTGTTTAGCATTTTTGTGACTCCATTTCCCCAAAAGGAAAACTGAGCACTTGCCTCAAAAGGTTATTTTAGGGGACGCCTGGGTGGCTCAGTTGGTTAAGCGGCTGCCTTCGGCTCAGGTCATGATCCCAGCATCCTGGGATCGAGTCCCACATCAGGCTCCTTGCTTGGCCGCGAGCCTGCTTCTCCCTCTACCTCTGCCTGTGCTCGTGCTCGCTCTCTCTCCCTCTCTCTCTCTGACAAATAAATAAATAAAATTAAAAAAAAAAAAAGGTTATTTTAGGCATTAAATGAGTCCACAACCTAAGCCTCTTAAAACATTGTGCGGTGTATGGGCCGCACTAAGCGTTGATAATGCTGTTAGCTGTTAGCCACCTGGTCCCCGTGATAGCAGAGTTTGTACTCCAGGGTGCACTTGATATAAATAAATGCTCTGGAAACACAAGTGAGGGAGGAAGGAAGAAAGGAAAGGAATGCTTTGAGCCCCTTTTTCAAATAAGAGGCTGCCATCCTCGATATTTTTTCTTCCCAAAGACGGGAAGAGGATAGCTTTTCAGGGAAAGATACAGAGGAGGGGATTCTAAGGTGGGTTTTGAAGGATACATAGGAGTTTCTCTGGAGCCATAGAGTGAAAAAGGCTTTGCCCCACAGAGGAGACAGGAAAGGACCTTGAGATCACGATGATGGGGCTTATGGCAGGAAAGGGGATGACCATTTTCTGCACACCTACTATGTGCAGGTGTTCTTAATAATCACCCCTCTGGGGGCAGTGCACAAGCTCACAACGCCCCTGGCAACGAGGTCTGTGATCCCCATTTACTGATGAATCAGAGGCTCAGGGAGGTGAGCACTTGCCCGAGAGCTTGCACAGTGGGTCAGTGGCAGAGCTGGGATCACCCCCCGATCTGTCTGATTCTAAAGCCCGTGCACTCCCTCTGAGCCTGGTTTCTCCTCATAAAGTGGAGGTAGTCCTACCAAAACCTACTGCACAGGTTTGTTGCGAGGATTAGATGAGAAAATTAAGGCACAGACCTCAGCACGCGACCTGGCCGAGAGCAGTTGCTCTGTTATTTTCCTTGGAACAAAGCCTGTGTTTCTCCAGACCTCTCAGCCTCACTCATACCAGTTGGGGGAGTCCAGGGAGCGAATGAATGGCCTGGGCCAGCGGGTCTCAAAGTGTGGTCCGTGGACCAGAAACATCGGGGTCAGCATCAGCTGGAACTAGTTAGAAGTGTGAATTCTCAGACTCACCTTAGACCTACGGAATTGGAGACTGGGGCTAGGGCCCAATATTTTACAAACTCTGCAGGTGATTCTATGGGCGCTGAAATTTTCAGGATCACTGGCCTAGAGGAAAACTTCAAACGAGACCCCCTTCAGCCAGCTGCGTCCACCTCCCACTAGAATTTTCTCCGCAGGAAAGTCCAAAGCTGGAGGACATGTCCTAAGACAGAAGCATGTCCCCCTCCACACTGGGCAGTTCCTGAGGGGCCTAGTGGAGTTCCTGGGGCTTTTATTCTTTGGAACGTGCTCTCCTTTCTAGTTTTGCAGCCTCTAGTCTGCCCACCTTGAGGGTCTGGGGCAAGATTTGGCTTTTAAGGATCTGAAAGTAAGGGATACCCCAGGCAGCTGAGGACCATCCCCTCCCCCCCCAAAAAAGCCTGTTATTAGAGACCCTTCTTTGCCCGGGTGCCTCGGTGGGCCGTCCCTCCTGCCTCTGCCCCTTTGAGAACATAAGTCCAAGCAGGCGTCCTGAGTGGTGGGGAATGACCCCAGTACTCTGCAGCAAGAGCCATTAAGGAAGTCCCAGGTCAAGTGACAGGGAAGAGAGTCCAGGCTGGGGACAGTAACATACTGTAGAGGACCTCCAGTCCAGAAGCGGGCTCCTTCCATGTGTCCTCTTTGAAGCACTAATGAAGAGTGGGAGGCATTCGGGGTGCCTGGGGGCACAGTCTGCCTTCGGCTCAGGTCATGATCTCAGGGTCCTGAGATCAAGCCCCACATCCGGCTCCCTGCTCAGTGGGGAGTCTGCTTCTCCCCATTCCTCTTTCCCTATCCCTACTAGTGTTCTCTCTCTCTCTCTCTCCCTCTCTCCCTCTCTCAAATAAGTATTTAAAAAAAAAATGATGGGAGGCAGTGTAGCCTAACGTGTGGAAGCATGGTCTTGCCTTAAAGATCAAAGTTGCTGAGACTGCCTACTTAAAAATCAGTATTTCCTGTATGACCCAAACCAAAAGCACCCATCAGCCTGCATATCAAACCAGTAAAAAATAATAATAATAATAATAGTAATAAATCTATCACTTCTATGGCAAAGAGTTAATTTCATGGATAAAGAGCTCTTAAAAATAAAAAAGCAAGCATCCCATCCAAAAAAAAAAAAAAGAGAAAAAGATACGATTTGGCTGTTCACGTAAAAAGAAGTACATAGAAAGAAGCATAAATTCAAACAGATGAAAAGATGCTCAACCACTCTTCAAAAAAAAGAGAATGGCACAGCCAAACCACCGTGATTCTATTTTCCACCTGCCAGATCCCTGGGTAACACTCCATGTTGGAAATGGGGGTGGGGGTGGCCAGCACGCTCCAACTCTGCCAGTGGGAGCACAAACTGGGGTACCCTCGGGGCAGGGGGAAGTTAGGAAACTGTTGACATTTAAGAGGCCCATACCTCAGGGCTCTGCAATTTCACCTGCAGGAATTTACCCAGTGGATATGTTTGCATTGGGCACAGCATGTTTGAGCAAAGATAGTCAGCGTCATGCATAAGAGCAGACAGCTGCAAAGTAAACACCATCAGAAAGGAGCGAAGTCCGGTAGGTGCGGGAAGAGCCACACAAGAGAATACGATGCAGGGCGCCTGGGTAGCCAGGGTTAAAGCTTCTGCCTTTGGCTCAGGTCATGATCTCTGGGTCCTGGGATTGAGCCCCGCATCGGGCTCTCTGCTCAGTGGAGAGCCTGCTTCCCCCTCTCTCTCTGCCTGCCTCTCTGCCTGCTTGTGATTTCTCTCTGTGTGTGTCAAATAAATAAAATCTTTTAAAAAAGAGAGAGAGAGAGAGTACGATGCAGCCATTCAGAAGAAAGCAGTAGCTCTTTGTGAATGGGTGTGGAACCACCTCCCAGATCTATTGATAAAAGAGAAAGGCAGGGTATGGAACAGTATAGCACTCTGCCATCTGTGCACATAGAGTCCCTTTACAAAAGGACAAGCTAAGCATATATATGTAGATTTTTGCAGACACACATTAAACCCCGGGGGACACTCGGGAAGCCTGTGGTAGTGGTTGACTTTGGGGAGGGAAGCAGGACAGAACTTTTCATTGCATACATTTGGAACTCTTTAGAAGTTTCCCCCATACGTGCTTTATAGTAGAGCGATAAACACCAGCCACACACATCTTCTTCCTCCTTATTTAAAACAAGAATAACATTAGAGAGAAGGTGAACTCCCTTTTCACCACTCCCCAAGCTCCATGTTTCCAAATAAAAATGAATTACTGTTTTTAAAAGTAGGGCCTTTGATCACAAAAGAGCAAGTATTGTATGATTGCATTTATGTGAGATACTTAGAAAAGGCAAATTCGTGGAGGCAGAGGATAGTAGAGATTACCAGGGGCTGAGGGGCGGGGGAGTGGGCACTAGTGTTCAGTGGGGACACAGTTTCATTCTGCTTGTGACGGTGCAAAAGTTCTGGAGATGGATGCTGGTGATGGTTGCCTGACAGCGTCAACCCACTTCATGCCCCTGAAACGTACACTTAAAAATGATTAAAATGGCAGGGGCCCCCGGCTGGTTTAGTCGGAAGAGTGCGTGACTCTTGATCTCGGGGTCTTGAGTTCAAGCCCCACACTGGGTGTAGAGATTACTTAAGTAGATACAAACTTAAGAGAAAATGATTAAAATGGTAAATTTTATGATGTATAGTTTGCCACAATAGAGAAATTTATAGATGACTCAAAAAAGAAAAAAAAAAAAAAGAAGTCGGGGCTCTGATATCAGATTGTACAGGTTCCAGTCCTTGGTGCCACCACTTCTGAGCTGTGAATACTTGGTCAAGTGTGTGTACTTCTCTGAGCCTCAGTTCCCACCTGCAAATGGGGCTGTCCAAGAGGGCCTGGCTCACAGGAACCCTGCAAGGATTAAAGGACTTTGTCCTCGCAAAGTGCTTTCTCTGCATCTCTGGGGCTGTCATAGGAGGTCAGGATGAGGAGGACGGGGAGAATGGAATCAGCCACTGGACCAGATATCAGGACCAGCAGGTCTAGATGGGGACAGGGTCTAAGGAGTTTGCAAAAACATCTTCTGTTTTTTATTTCACTTTGTATTAGCAAAGCTAAAAAAATTCTGTGTTTCTATAATGTAAATTACAAAATATAAATGCAGAAGAAATCTTCTGAGCTGGTAGGAATATACAAAAAATGCAGGGATTCTTAACCTGGGCATGCTAACCTCCAGAGGTCAGAATCCTGGCTCTGCACTTCTCCACTGTGTGACCTGAAGCAAGTTACTTAACTTCTCTGTGCTTCCATTTCTCCTCTGGAAACTGGAGAGGATAATAAGTCTCACCTTAGTAGGGATATTATGAAGATGAAATGTGTCCAGTGCTTAGAGTAGCACCTGGAGCACAGTAGTTTGTTAAATAAGTAAATTAACTTGAAGGAACCCCGGGAGGCTTAGCACTTTTGTTTTTAAATGAGGAATTTCTTTTTCACACGAAGGAAATGGGGGGCTAGCCAAGATACAGTCATGGGGCTGAGCTGAAGCTGGAGCGAACCTGGTGGGTTTGCTGGGAGGTGAGGGGTGCCCAGCAGATGGGGGGTGGGCCCGTGGGAGACTGAGGCTCAGAGAAGCTCGGGAATTTGCCCAAGAGGCCACACCGCAGTGAGAGCAGAATGTGAATTCAGCCCCACTCACTCCTCCTCCACGGTGCCTCCCTGACATGGACGGTCTTTTTTTTTTTTTTTTTTTTTAAGATTTTATTTATTCATTTGACAGACAGAGATCACAAGTAGGCAGAGAAGGCAGGCAGAGAGAAAGGGGGAACCAGGCTCCCTGTTGAGCAGAGATCTGGATGTGGGGCTCGATCCCAGGACTCTGGGATCATGACCTGAGCTGAAGGCAGAGGCTTTAACACACTGAGCCACCCAGGCGCCCCTGACACAGACAGTCTTGAGGTTTGCGGGGGATGGGGAGTCGGGGACCAGTGGTACCCTTACAACAAACAAACCCCCTTCCTTGCAGACTTCTGGAACAACCCAGGCGGCCTTGCTTCCTCCTGATGTGCCAGGGAGCTCATTCCCGAGCCCAGGTCCGGAAGGAAAGCTAAGATCTGGCAAGGCTGGTGCACCCTCGGGCAGGTGCTGCTGGAGAGCTGGCTGCAGGGCTGCCTCTCCAGACCAGCTGCCCCGCCCTCTGCAGGCTGATTCCTGGAATTCCACTGTGGGTCTCTCACCTCTGCGCCCCGTGTGGAGTTTGTTGATTTTCTTTTTTTTTTTTAATTTTTTTTTAAACTTATTTATTTGTTAGAGAGAGAGTGAGTGAGCACAGGCAGACAGAGTGGTAGGCAGAGGCAGAGGGAGAAGTAGGCTCCCTGCTGAGCAAGGAGCCCGATATGGGACTGGATCCCAGGACGCTGGGATCATGACCTGAGCCGAAGGCAGCCGCTTAACCAACTGAGCCACCCAGGCATCCCAAGTTTGTTGATTTTCTAGTTGAAAGTCACCACCTCCCACCCCAGGAAAGATCACCTTTGTCCTTCCTCCAGGGTTTGTGCTGCACTGAGGAGCTGGGGCAGGGGCTTTGCTGAGTTTGGTGAGAGGGACCACAAAGGACCTCTCAAATGGAGGGAGGGGCCGCATACTGGGCAAGGGGAGTCCTGGTTTATGGCCAGCTGCTGGGGGAGACAATTCCTGTCCCCAGAGGTCCTCGAAGCATGACCACTGAGGTTTTCCCGGAGTCCTCGAGAGGCAGTTTGTCTAAGGGTTGAGTTTGAGAGTCAGACAGTTGGCATTGGAGCTCGGCTCTGTGTGACCTTGGGCTTGGTACTTAGCCTCTGAGCCCCAGGACTGGCCTGTGGCCTGGGGACCGTAGCACCACCTCCCACGAGGGCTCTCGGCAAGCTGAGTGTGCCGCACCTTAGCTCAGGGCCGGGGGTCCCTCAGTCACCGGCCCCACCCCTCTCCCTGCTCCAGTGAACTCCAGAAAGGCTGTGCTCTTCTGCTGGGCTTCCAGAACGGAGGAGCGTGGGGCCGTGGGAGGAGAGGCCAGCCCTGAGAGGCCAGGAGGAACACCTTCACCTGGAGAACTCAGGGAAAGTTGAAAGATCAGAATCGGGGCCTGGCTGCGTGTGTCCAGGAGGAAGGGGTGATGTTCAAGTGCAGAGCAACTCACACGCTGTTGGAACAGGAGCCGGTGTGGCGGCGTCTGACACTAGAGGACACCGGTGGCAGCCCGGCCACGGGGGACGGGCCCGGTGAGAGGGTCTCCCCCCACCCCGACACACATACAGAAGGCAGAACCTGGAAGAATGGGGTGGTGGGTGAGAGGCAGCGGAAACATCTCCCAGCCCGTAGGGAAGCGCTTCCTGAATGCTGCAACACTCGTCCTCCGGGGTTTAAACTTTTGGAAGGCAAGGTTTTGTCTGTTTTCTTCACCACTTTGACACTGCAGCAATGGGCCGGGCACTGGACCTACAGCACTGAGCGAGCCGCGTCTCCCAGCCCCCAGGAAACCCCTTGGTCCCTCCTCCGAGACTCCCTCTCCATCCTTGTTTCGACTCCTGAACTCCCACCGGGGCCCACCATTGGCTGGACGGGTGGGGCTGACTTCTTGTCGGATCTTATGATCTGGTTGGCTAAAAGCCCCAGCCTAAAGGGGCTCCCCAAGGTCAGACCACTCCCCAAAGCCTGTCGTTCTCTCAAGGAGTGTGGCCACCCCACCAGGGAACCGTGCTGCTTTGCTCACCTTACACATGGGGATGAACTGACTTCCGTGTCTCGTCCAACACGTGATACGGTCCGTCAAATAAACACTGTTGAGGCCCGTGTGGCTTTCTTCTCTACAGTGATAATAATAAAAATGGACAGTGTTTTTTAAGCGCACATTCCGTGCCAGGCTCATGCATTATTTCACAGAATCCTTTCAGCAGCCGTAAAGGGTAGGTACACATATTCTTCCCATTTGACCCCTGGGGACACTGAGCACAATTCAGTGAAACGGGAGGTGTCATTGTCTGAGTTTTGCAAGATAAGAAAAATGGGCTCAGAGAGGTTAAGTAACTTGCCCGAGGTCACACAGAACGAGCAGATGGTGGGGCTGGGATTCAAACCCAAGCAAACGATCTGACCACAGAGCCCACTCTACTCTCCCCATCCTGCTTCTCCCGGGCTTCCAGGTGTTATTTGAGAAGTGGGTGCGGAGGAGTGGAAATTTTTACTCCATGACTTGGTTCTTGAAGCCCTTGGCTCACCTGCAGCCAAGTGTAAGGTTTCAGCTGTTTGCTTCCCAGGAACTACCCTGGGTCACCGTGCGGGTAAGGATTCCAATCTCTCCCAACAGAGAGGGGCCGCCCAGAGCCCAGCTTGCGTGTGGCTTTGACTCTTGGGGCAATAGACCCTCACCTTCCAGGGCACCCAATTCATAGCCTCTAAATTTTCCTGGAGGCCTGGCTTCCTCCTGCCCAGGGGCTGGGCCTGCCTCCCAGTAACTCAGTTTCAAAGCTCAGGCCCAAGGCCCAGAACATCATGCTGGATTTTAGAGCTTGGCAGAAAATGAAGGCTTTGCTGGAAAAAGGAGGCCAAGGGCCCTTTCCCCCTTTCTTATCTTTGATTCATGCCTTTCACCTGGCATTTGATGAGGAAGGTGTACACTTCATAAACTCCAGTGCAGCGGAACCCACTTTGTGGATCCAGGGCACAGGGAGCCCAGATGACCCGGCACTTACAGGGCATGGACATAGGACAGACACAGCGAGCCATGTATGGCCTGACTTAGCTCATTTAATCTGCACAGTACTCTTATCCACTAGGTATATCACTGCCGTCCCCACTGTTGTCATCACCATCATCACCTCCTTCATTGTCGTCCCTGCCCCATCATCACCTTCATCACGGTCATCATCACTTTCTTTTTTTTTTTTTTTTTTTAAGATTATTTATTTATTTATTTATTTGCCAGAGAGAGAGAGATCACAAGCAGGCAGAGAGGCAGGCAGGGGGAGGGGAGTAGGCTCCTGCTGAGCAGAGAGCAGCCTTGATCCCTGGACCCGGAGATCATGACCTAAGCTGAAGGCAGAGCCTTAACCCACTGAGCCACCCAGGCATCCCCATCATCACTTTCAGCACCATCATCATCCCCATCATAATCACATCATCCTATCATCACCTTCACCTTCCCCACCATCATCACCATCATAATCCCCATCATCTCCATCACCTTCAACACCTTCATCACCTTCATCATCATCATCACCATCACCATCATCCCCGTCATCACCTTCAACACCTTCATGACTCCATCCTCACCTTCATCACCATCATCATTATCCCCACCATCTCCAGCAGCACCAACAGCAACATCATGGTCACCTGTATGGCTTCCCAGACCCAAGACCCAACATGCAGATGGGGAACCAGACCCAGAGGACATGACACATCCATCTCCTAGAGAGATGGTTAAGAGTTTGGGCTCCAAAGTCCAAAAGACCCAAATTTGAGTCCTAGTTTGACACTTTCTAGTTGTGTGACTTTGAGCCAGTGATTTAACCTCTCTGAACCTCAGTGTCCTTGTCTGTAAAATGGGGTGATCACAGTTCCTGCCTCATGGGGTTGTGATGAAGGTCACACGAGCTGGCGCAGGTAAGCCTTGGCACAGGGCCTGGCTCAGATCATAAAAGCAAAGCAAATATAGGGAAGCACTCTGGTAAGGGGAGAACCTGAGTGTTTGTTTAGGAGTTCCCAGCAGCCCTGGACCGTGAGGGGCAGGTGCTGCCCAGCGTGAGAACGGGCACTGGAGGGCCAGCTCAGGGCAACTTGGAGGTTGGACTGGAGGAGGATGGAAGAAGGAGGTCCCAGGAGGAATCAGCCACTTCCTGCTTCTGACCCAAAGCCTTCCCCAAAGCTGCCAGTCTGACCCCTACCATCCATGGTGTCATATCCTGCTGGGCCCTAATTCCTTTTTGATGATATAATTCCAGACAACAATAATAGGTGAGCATCCAAGGTCAATCTTATGCCAAGGAATGTGAGCATTTCCAAGGCTGCTGTGAATGGCTAGGTGGGCTGTGTGCTCCACAGCTCCATGGGTGTCATTCACATAGAATACACTGTGAATGATGCTACCTAGAGTTGTGCAGTACACAACCTGCACAGCTGTACAGTGCAGCTCTCTGAGCCTCCTTTTTCCTGGAGAGGGTGCCGGATCTCTCTTAGGTGCCCTAGGTCTGGCTGCAATTCAAGGCAGAGAAGACTGAGTGGTGTCTAGATGCCAGTTGAGATACAGAGAGACCAAGTGTGCTGCCTAAGGCTTGTCCTTAAGGAGATTGTGTCTGGCATTGTGGTGACTGGTGATGGATTATTGGTTGTCCTTAACATAGATTATTGAGAGCCCATAAAGCAAAGTGGTTATGAAAGCAGCTCCGGAGTCAGACAGACATGGGTTCAGTTCTGCTCTAATACTCTTGCTGTGTGACTTTGGGTGACTCATCTGACATCTCTGTGCCTCAGTCTCCTTGTCTGAAAAATGGTACATAAAAAAAATTTTCTTTAAACCCCCCAAACAAAAAACGGGTATCTGGTAACATACACAGGCGTGTACTAGTTCTCTGGCATGGAGCTGCTGTGAGGACCCGAGATGACCCAAGCTCTCTGCCCGGTGCTGCCGTACAGTTCAGTTGGTCACTCCATGCTAAACCTCAGTGAGGCCACCAACCTGGAGAGTAGGGCTCGGAGTCACCCACTGGAAGGCAGCTCTCTGAAATCCTGCCAGGGTGATGAAGGATTGGGGGCCCAATCTAAAGTCTGTGGCCGAGAGCCAGACCAAGCCAGCACTTGATGGGGCTTTGTCAACACAACCTTTTCATATTCACGAGCTACTAAGGTTGCAGAGATTGTGTAGGGGAGATCGTGTGGGAAAATACCGGGAAGGAGAAGGCCTGTGCTCTTGGCCTTCATGCCCTCCATTGTTTCCTCTAGCCCAGGGATCAGCAAACTACGGCCCCAAGACCCAGGCTCGGCCCACCATCTGTCTCTGTACAGCCCATGAGCTAAGCATGGTTTTTCTGCTGCTGAAAAAAATCAAGAGGGGCGCTTGGGTGGCTCAGTGGGTTAAGCCTCTGCCTTCGGCTCAGGTCATGATCTCAGGGTCCTGGGATCGAGTCCCGCATCGGGCTCTCTGCTCAGCGGGGAGCCTGCTTTCCCCTCCCTCTCTGCCTGCCTCTCTGCCTACTTGTGATCTCTGCCTGTCAAATAAATAAAATCTTCAAAAAAAAAAAAATCAAGAGGGGGCACCTGAGTGGCTCATTCAGTAAGTGGCTGACTCTTTGATTTTGGCTCAGATCACGATCTCAGGGTTGTGGGTTCATGCCCTGCACGCTAAACGGGGAGTCCGCTTGTCTCTCTCTGCTCCCCACCCTGCTCACCCACGCTCACACTCTCTCATTAAAATAAATAAATAAAATCTTTAAAAAGGAAGAAAATCAAGAGAAAAGTAATATTCCATTACTGTGCAAATGAAATGAAATTGAAATGCAGCGTTCATAAATGAAGCGCTGTTGAAACACCGGCCATGCGCAACCATTTCCTCTTAACTCTGGCTGCTTTTGCACTATCGTGGCTGCGTGGGGTGGCCGTGATGGACCCGGACACTCGCAGAACTTGAGCTAGTACCATCTGGCCCTTTACTGAAAAAGTTTGCAGACTCTGGCTGTAGCCTGATGGTTCCCAGACTCTGTTGCTCATTGGAATTAAGTGGAATTGGGGGGCTTTTTCAAAATGCCAGGCTCATGCCCCAAACAAGCATATTGGGCGATCTGGGGATGGGAGTCAGGTGTCAGTGTCTCACCCAGATCTACAGGTGATTCTTTTATGTGGCCAAGTTTGAGAACCCCTGTCCCAGGGCGCCTGGGTGGCTCAGTGGGTTAAAGCCTCTGCCTTCAGCTCAGGTCATGATCCCAGAGTCCTGGGATCGAGCCCCGCATCGGGCTCTCTGCTCAGTGGGGAGCCTGCTTCCCCCTCTCTCTCTGCCTGCTTGTGATCTCCCTCTCTCTCAAATAAATAAATAAAATCTTTAAAAAAAAAAAAAAAGCCTCTGCTTTCGGCTCGGGTCATGATCCCAGGGTCCTGGGATCGAGTCCCATATGGGGCTCTCTGCTCAGCAGGGAGCCTGCTTCCTCCTCTCCCTCTGCCTGCCTCTCTGCCTACTTGTGATCTTTCTCTCTCTGTCAAATAAATAAATAAAATCTTTAAAAAAAAAAAAAAGAGAACCCCTGTCTCAGCCCATCTTGAGTCCCTGCTGTGTGTGTGCCTCTTGCCATGCCTAGGAGGGCTGCGGCCAAGCAAGGAAATCTTACCCAGAGTGTAAGGCACATTTCCTGCCCCAAGTCTTGTGAGCACACTTGCAGGCTGGTGTGCCAGCTGGCTTCATTTTTGGGTGCGTCACCTGCTTGGCCCCTGAAAGCATTTGAGTATGAGACTCCTTGACTTACCGGTAGGGAACTCTAGGCCATCGCATCTCGAACTTTAACACGCGTATGCATGCCCTGGGGTCTTGGCAAGTGCAGACTCTGATCCAGTAGGGTAAGCGGGGCTAGGATGTTGTGGCGAGAGGATGCTGACCTGGGGTCCTGCTGCCATACTTTGAGTAGTAGGCTGAACGCCTTCATTCTCGAACTTCAGCGCGGCCCCGAGTCTCCTGGGCTGCTGTTCAAACCCAGAGTTTCTGGTTCAGGAGGTCTGGGGTAGGGCCTGAGGACTTGCCTTTCTAACCAGTTCCCAGCTGATTCGGCTGCCGCTGATCTGGGAGCAGACTCTGAGAGACACTGTTCGCAGCTGTGCCCTGTGTGTGGGACCCATCGGCTCTCACTAGGGGTGAGGGTGCTCCGAGGTCCCCCAGATGGCCAGATGTTCCCTCAGAGGTCAGACTCCTTGACACGCAGCTGTTGCCAAGGGAATAAGGTCTTTGTTGTCTGCTTTGGTCAATTTTCTCTTTGACCAGACCCAAGCGGCTTCCTCAAGTTCAGACCCCCCATTTAAAGACATAGCAGGGGGGGCCTGGAGACGAGAGAACTTTCTGTGTGTTGCAAACCTCTTCCCCATTCCAGGGGATTCCGATCTGGGCATTTTACCACAAAGGCCACTTCCAGGGAGGTCTTACATTAGCTACCACGGGAGGTCGGGAGGTGGGGGGAGCCCTGCTCAAGTAGATTGGAGCCCCAGGCCCGGGGGAGGGGGGGGTTAGGTGGGCCCAGGCCTTCAGCTCCAGGCCTCTAGCCACCGGCTGTGGCTGTTGTCGCCTCAGGGATGTGGGCAGGGCCCTCTCTCCGGTCAGACTGGGCCCAACTCCATCTGCCATGACTGCCTTGAACAAGAATGACCACCCAGGCCAGGGCCAGTGCCCTGAAGTCCTTGAACTTGAGAGGGCCGGCAGCTGGGTCTGGATGGGTGAGTTTAAGAAGATGAGAAGATTATGAATTATTTCACTCACTTCCTGGACCCTTAAGAGCAGGGACTCTGGCTTTAGGAGCTCTTCACCTCCAAAAGCCAGAAACCCCCGCCTACTGTCAGGCCCAGGCAAACCCTTCAAGTCCCACTGGACAGGACGGCAGGCAGAGCGGGGCAGGCGCACTGGGGAGCCTTGCCCAGCTCTCGTGCAAGCTCCAGCTCTCCACTCACCTCCCCGGGCAGCCTGGGGCCATCGGCCAGGCCGTGGAGGCTGCAATTCCTGGACCACGTTAGGTGCTCGAACAACGGGAGCTGCTATCATCAGCATAATAGTAGATACTAGTTGTGATCATTTAGTTGTGTAAACTGTTCTGCCGTCTGCCTCCCATTTTCCTGCAGCCTGGCAGACAGAACCTTGCTTACACAGAAAAAAAAAAAAAAAAAGCAAAAAACAAAAACAAACAAACAAACAAAAAACCACACACGTTTGGCAGCAACTATATTCATTTTTATATCCAATTCCTATTTAAGTGCCTTCTGTGTGCCGGCCATGCTTCCGGTGGGCGCTGTCCAGTATAAATATAACACAAGTCACAAATCTGAGCCACATAAGCAACTTAAAATTTTTCTGAGGGCTGTACTTTTTTTTTTAGAAAGAAAAAAGACACAGGTGAAATTAATTTCAGTAATATGTTTCACCGAGCCCATCTATCCCAAGTATGAGCAACATGAACATGTCATCTGTATTTAGACTTACTAATGAGATTTTTTATTTTTTAAAATTTTTTCAAGATTTATTCATTTGACACAGGGGGACAGAGAGAGAAAGACAGATAGATGCAGGCAGAGGGAGAGGGAGAAGCAGATTCCCCGCTGAGCAGGGAGCAGGATTCAGGGCTCGATCCCAGAACCCCGGGACCATGACTTGAGCCGAAGGCAGATGCTTAACTGGCTGAGCCACCCAAGCTCCTCACTAATGAGGTTTTAAAAATATTCAGCACATCACTTAAAAATTTTTAATTGTGCTGAAGATAGGGAACGTGAAATTTGCCCTCTTAACCATCACTAAGTGTACGTTACAGTGGTGCTAAGTACATCTGTGTTGCACAGCCCACCTCAAGAACTCTTTTCATCTTGCAAAATATTAATATTTTACGTCTCTGTTTCTTGTATGATTTCTCTGAAATCCGAATTGGGTTTTTTTACACCGAGAGCACATCTCCATTGGACTAGCGGAGTTTCCAGCACTCCCCAGTTGCCAGGTGTGATAGCGGCTTCTGTGCCGGACAGAGCAGCTCCATTACTGGGGTGAAGCTGGCAGCAAGAGAGATGCAGGGAGCACCCGTGGGGCTGGTTGGAGACAGACCGGAAATGAATGACTAGATGAGAGTCTCCCAGGGGACTGGGGTACTCTGGGGAGGGGGTTGGGGGTCAGGTCACCCCTGAAAGGTATCACTGGAGCTGAGGCTTCAAAGAAGAAGCTAGCCCTTGGAAGCTAGATCTCGGGTGATAGTCCTCAACTCTGCCTGTGTATCAGACTCTAGGCAGAAATTTAAAAAAAAAAAAAAAAGTACAGATGCCAGACCCTGCCTCCCCCTGTGGAGCCAGAGTCACTGTGTGAGGCTTGGGCATGTATGTCTCCTAAGAGCTTGCTAAGCAACCTGAGGCATGGCCAGCTTTCCTGTTCCACTCAGCACAAGCAGCAAGTGCAAAGGCCCTGAGGTTGAATGACCCTAGCATATTAGAGGAGCAGAAGTGCGGATGGGAGAGAGGGGTAGGAGGTGAGTTTGGAGGGGGCAGAGGCCAGGCTCACCGCCCCTTGAGGCCATGGTAAGAAGTTTGGGTTTTACTCTAAATGTGGCAGGAAGCCATTGCTAGGCTGATAGAAGGAAAACTACAAGGGCTTTTTGCCAAAAGTGCTGGACACTCACCTTTGTCTTTGCCTAATTAAAAAAAAAAAAAAAAGTTTAAGTTACCACAGCACCAGTTGCCTTTCACCTGGAGAGAAGGATTTCTGAAGCATCCGTTGGTTGGGGAAGAAAAGACTAGCTTCACTCCTAAGCATAAATCATTCCTACTTGGGGGCAGCGGGGCGGACTCCCGGATCTGGTCATTCCCGGCCCCAAGTTCAGGATGGGGTCTGCCAGTACGCTCACTCCTCGGCCTTCTCACCCTCATGCCTACTCTAGTCATTTCTCTTTTTACTACTTTTATTGGTCTGCTAGGGCTGCTCTGATGAAATAGCACAGATTTTGTGGCTTAAACAACAAAAAATTATTTTCCCATGGTTTTGGAGGCTCTAAGTCCAAAGTCAAGAGGTCAATAGGGTTGGTTTCCCGGAAGCCTTGGCTGGCAGATACCCTCTTCTCTCTGTGTCCCCACCTGGTCTTTCCTCTGGGAGTGCACATCCCTGGTGTTTCTTGGGGTGTCCAAATAAAGAGGCCAGCAGATTGGCTTAGGACCTACCCTCCTGCCTTCATTTTAGCTTCATCGCTTCCCTAGAGACCATATCTCCAAATACAGTTCCATGCTGAGGTCCTGGAGGTTAGGGTTTCGACATCTGAATCTTGTGAGAACACAGTTCAGCCCATAACATAGTTCAGAGTGACAGGTGGACAGGGGCGGACCACGTGTTTTCCTCCTCTCCTCTCACCTACAAGCAATGGGGATATTTGGAAAGTTTAAGTGAAAGTCACCTTCCAGTTGGAAAGGTCTCCAGCCATAAGCAACCCTTGCGACCCAACCAGGGCACAGCAGCTGATTGCCAACTCTGCCCCCAAACCCTGAAGTCCAGACCTCTTCACTGAGTACCTAATATATGCAAAGTTCCAAGTTCATGTGAAAATCTGCCCAGGCACCTCCCCACCGTAGGATAGAGTAGAGAGGGGTATACAGAGCCATGATACGAGGCAGACGGGACCAAATGAAATAGGAGGGGTTGGTCTGCAGAAAATACTCGGTTATGGAGGGAGGAAGATGCCTTCCAGTCAATGAGGAAAGGACACTTCTTGGAAGATGTGGCATTCGAGCTGAGCCTGAGGGAAAGCCCTCCGGGGGAGAAGCAGCATGAGTAAACGTGTGCTGATGGGCATATCCGGAGTACCCGTGCTGTTCAGCGAGTGGTCCCTCCGGACGCGGGTGTTAGAGGCTTGCCCACAGACACTCATCCCTCTCCGGGGGCCAGACCCTCTTCAGGCGGCTTCATATTTACAGCTTAATCTCCACCCCAGACCCAAGGATGTAGCTACTATTCTCCGCTCGTTTTACAGATGGGAAAGTTGGGGCACAGAGAGGAGAAGGCAGTTCAACAGGGTCCCACAGCCTTCCTTCTGCAGACACCTGGAGCCCTTGAAAGTTTGTCACAGGAATGCGACCCAGGCAGCTGAGCCTCTGGGAAGTGCAGTCCCAAAGCGGAATCATTCATTTAGCAAGCCAGGGAAACTCCCCGTCCAGCACCTGTCCTTTCTAAAGCAGCCTCGCCTATAAGAAGGTAACCTTAGCAGCCACCCCCATGTTTTCATCTTTCTTTCCCCTCATAATAGCCAACATTTAGTCAACACTATACCAAGGGCTTTACGAGCATGATCTCAGTGTAATCCCCACCGAAAATGAAAGCCCAGCGAGGGCAATGCTACCGCTGGCCCCATTTACAGGTGAGACAACAGAGGCTCAGAGAGGTGATAGGATAGGTCCGAGATGCCATCCAGGTCCAAGGCGGGCTCACTCCAAAGTCCACCACTTTGATAATAATAGAGTAATTTGTGTGTCCCAATGGGAACCAGAGAGAGAGGCTATAGAGCCTCAAGATATTATCAGGTTGATATTACTTTCGGACTCTAGTCGGGAGCACTGCATTTTATTCCCAGTGGAATAAGGAACTCCCACTCCACCTCTACCTTCCCCTCTACCCCCCACACCCTTGGCATCTTCCAGGGCTGGGCGGAGACCGCCCACTCCAACTGCCTCCAGCCTTGGGAGCACGTGAAACAGACCACATTCTTCCCTGGCGGCTGTCAACACACATCACCCACCCTGGGCGAGTGGCCACCTGCTTGTTGGTGGAGGGGCGGAGCCGTGGGCTCGTGGCCTCACCACTGGCACCCCCAAGCCATTCCCCCCTTAGGACGAGGTGACACAGCTCCTGGCAGCAGGCCTGTTGGGTGAGGTGTTTTCTCATGTAACTGTGATCGTACAGGATAAAGAACTTGGTGTAGCCAAGTCCTCAACAATAAGAAAACCAAACACAGCATTAAGACTCTGTCAACAAGAGTCTTGAAGACAGGAGCCATCCAGGATATACAAGTTCTGAGGCTGCCCCCTCCTCTAAAACCCATCTTTGGCTCACCCCCTTCCCAGGAGGAAAGGAAAGGTCCTCCTGCAGAAATTGTGGAAGAAATGGTCAGGCCGCCCGAAACCCCAGGCAGATTTTCCTAGTAGATAGAAAAGCCTTCCTTTGGGGGTTTATTCAATATTCTTGAATAAAAAAAAAACTAAGTAGCAGAAAATTTTGGAAAACACTTATAAATATTAGAACACAAGCTCAAGTGTACATCCAGTCTGAGCTTCCCTAGCAAGCCTGCGTTGATCCCAACCAATCCAGAATCCCATCCCCTTCCAGAGTTCCGTCTACATTCTAGGAAGCCTGCATTTAAAAAAAAAAGAAAGAAAGAAATTCTTCCCTAATTCCCAATGCCCTAATTACCACTTTTCCTGACAGTCGGTGTTTCCACGTACACAAGGGTCCGGCTTCTGATTTTTTGCCTTTACGATGGTGCAGAAGTGATAAACATTCGGTAGAAACCATACCTGGAATTTTGAACTTGGATCTTTTCCAGGGCTGGTGATACACAGTGTGATCCTCTCTCATGATGCTGGGCAGTGGCTAAAGGAAGCCACAGTGTCCGGTCAACCACACGATCCTGAGAGCAAACAGTCAATCTGCTTCAACCCTTCACCCCGACGACT